>NC_134896.1:33617658-33622658 GCF_041734735.1 Babylonia areolata
TTGTTGATACCCTGACATAATTATCTTTATTATTTGTATATCGATAATAAATACCCCCCCCCCCCAATTCACACAGACTAGAGTCATTCCACTGTACAATTCAGGTGATTCTTCCGATCCATCAAACTACTGACCAATTTATGTCTTGTCTGCTCTGTCTAAACCTATTGAAAAACACTTGCAAAAATCGTTATTTTTTTTATCTCTTCGACAACATAATCCATGAAGACCAGTCCGGATTCCGTAAAAATCATTCTTGTCGTACAGCCATCCAGCAACACACTGACAGTCTTCTACAGGTCTCCTTTCTATAGATTTTGAAAAAGCTTTTGATGCAATCAATCACTCCTTGTCACTACGTAAATTAGAAGCTTATGAATTACCATCTGAACACACTCACCTTATATAATCTTTTCTTTCTCACAGAAAACAGTTGATAACAGTAAACAATGAAACATCAAATTTTACATCTATTAAACATGGAGTACCACAGGGATCCATCTTAGGGCCAATTTCATTTTCCAGTTTTGTTTACGACTTACCTTTAAAAAAAAAAATATATATATATTAAATATAAATGCGAAATGTTTGCAGATGACACATCCATAGATTCAAGCACTTCATACGCCTCTAAACTAAGTGATGAACTTCAAGATGATACTTGAAATTTAACGATTGGACACAATTAAATAGCATGTCTTTAAATGCTCAGAAAACGAAGTGCGTGTATGTATGTACATGAAAAAAAAGAGAATGAACGAAACATAACTTCAAACCACTGTTCCTAGGCGTCAATAGAATTGAAGAGGTTGATTCACATAAAATTCTGGGTGTCATTATTGACAAAGATCTATTTTGGACTCATCATACGAAGTACTCAAGTAAACGTCTCTCCAATAAAATATCTAAGATAGCAAAAATTAAAACGATCCTCAGTGTCCATTTACGAAAGCTCTTTTTCTGTGCACACACTCTCCCAGTAATCGATTATGTGTCACCTGTATGGGACGGCCGTAGCATTACAAAGATAAAATTTATTCACCGTATGTATAAAAGAGCATGGATTGAAAATAGTAAAATCGAGCTCCATGACCCCTATAGACTATAAACAACTTGATATATGATCTTTTCACAAAAGCCTGTTCTTCGACAAAACTGCATACATAATGTTATGTATGGAAATGCGCAAAAAAGATAGCAGGCACTTTTAAAACTAATGAACACAGACACAACCACATGCTCTGCATACCCAGACCAAGAAATAGCATTTACAAATCCAACTTTCTGCATTCTGGTGAAATTTATGGAACAATCTTCCATTCACTCTAAAAAGTATCATGAATAAAATTGTATTTAAGAATAATCTGAAGAATCACCTCATTTGAATATCAGCTCAGCTCAGCTGACAAAACTGCATACATAATGTTATGTATGGAAATGCGCAAAAAAGATAGCAGGCACTTTTAAAACTAATGAACACAGACACAACCACATGCTCTGCATACCCAGACCAAGAAATAGCATTTACAAATCCAACTTTCTGCATTCTGGTGAAATTTATGGAACAATCTTCCATTCACTCTAAAAAGTATCATGAATAAAATTGTATTTAAGAATAATCTGAAGAATCACCTCATTTGAATATGATAAACAGTAATACAAGGCTTGATCCATTAGTCTAATACTTCTTTCATTAATTGCAAAAATGTATTGTATATGTTTGTATTGGCAGTGGCTTTGTATTATATAGGGATTATGTTTATGTAAATGGGATGGGCGTGGTGTATTTGTGATGAAACATGCGCGCGCGCGCGCGCGTGTGTGTGTGTGTGTGAAATAGAAATGCAATTGTGTAATTCATCATTATGTATGTATGTATGTATGCGCGCGCGTGTGTGTGTGTGTGTGTGTATGCGTTATTGTTGTCGTTATTGTTGTTGTTTTTAGTTTATTTGTTTCTTCTCTTCTTTTTCATCATCATCATCATCGTCATCATCATCATCATCATCATCTTATTATTATTATTATTATTATTTATGTGTTTATTTTTTTCAGTTTTTTTTTTATTGATGGCTTGATGTAAGAAAAAAAGTTGCTTATTCCATTTACTTTTTTGAAATAAAACCTCGACTTTGACTTTGACTTTGAAGAGCAGTCAACTGTGGCCATTGCAATGCTGCAGGGGCAGTCAGCTGTGACCATTAAAATGGTGCAATGACAGTTAGCTATGATCGTTTAGATGATGTAGCGTCGGCAGTTGTGACAGTTGCAAGGTGGAAGGGCAATGAACTGTGAACGTTGGAAAGCGGGAGGGGCATTCAGCATTGACCGTAGATATGGCGTAGGGGCAGTCAGCTGTGACTGTTGAAATGGTTCAGGGGCAGTCAGCTGTGACTGTTGAAATGGTTCAGGGGCAGTCAGCTGTGATGATGTAAGGGAAACCAGCAGTGACCGTAGATCTGCTGCAGAAGCAGTGAGCTGTGATGATGTAGGGGCAGTCAGCTGTGACTGTTGAAATGGTTCAGGGGCAGTCAGTTGTGACTGTTGAAATGGTTCAGGGGCAGTCAGCTGTGATGATATAAGGGAAACCAGCAGTGACCGTAGATCTGCTGCAGAAGCAGTGAGCTGTGATGATGCAGGGGCAGTCAGCTGTGACTGTTGAAATGGTGCAGAAGCAGTCAGCTGTGACTGTTGAAATGGTGCAGGTGCAGTCAGCTGTGACTGTTGAAATGGTGCAGGTGCAGTCAGCTGTGACTGTTGGAATGGTGCAGGTGCAGTCAGCTGTGACTGTTGGAATGGTGCAGAAGCAGTCAGCTGTGACTGTTGGAATGGTGCAGAAGCAGTCAGCTGTGACTGTTGAAATGGTGCAGGGGCAGTCAGTTGTGGCTGTTGAAATGGTGCAGGTGCAGTCAGCTGTGACTGTTGAAATGGTGCAGGGGCAGTCAGTTGTGACTGTTGAAATGGTGCAGGTGCAGTCAGCTGTGACTGTTGAAATGGTGCAGGTGCAGTCAGCTGTGACTGCTGATATGGTGGAAGGGCAGTCAGCTGTGACTGTTGAAATGGTGCAGGTGCAGTCAGCTGTGACTGTTGAAATGGTGCAGGGGCAGTCAGCTGTGACTGCTGACATGGTGCATGCTTCTCTATTGACGCGATGATGTTTTTTAGTGACCGAACCGATGACATGAGAGTGGTTATCCGTGACTTTTCTGGTGGTGTGAGGTTGTTCCACTGTTGCTGTTGGAATGACTCGAGGATGGGTATCCATGGCTGCAGTAAGGACCTGCTGACGGCTAACCGTGACTTGTGTGATGACGTAAAGGAGTCCATCCGTAACAGCAATGATGAAATGAGGTTGGATATTCTTGAGTGTCGTGCTACCAGGAAGGCGCTTCTCTGTGACTGCTGTGATGACGTGAGGGCAGTTAACTGCGGCTGCTGTGATGATGTGAGGACAGTTAACTGCGGCTGCTGTGATGACGTGAGGGTCGATGACTGTGACTGCTGCGATGACGTGAAGTTGGCTGATTGTGACTGCTGCGATGACGTAAGGGTCGTTGACTGTGACTGCTGTGATAATGCGAGGGTGGCTGACTGTGACTGCTGTGATGACGTGAGGGGGGATGACTGCGACTGCTGCGATGACGTAAGGGCCGATGGCTGTGACTGCTGCGGTGACGTGAGACTGACTGACTGTGACTGCTCTGATGAGGCTAGGGTTGACGATTGTAACTGCTCTGATGACGTGATGGGGGATGACTGTGACTGCTGTGGTGACGCGAGGAGGGGTGATAGTGACTGCTGCGATGACGTGATGGGGGATGACTGTGACTGCTCTGATGAGGCTAGGGTTGACGATTGTAACTGCTCTGATGACGTGATGGGGGATGACTGTGACTGCTGTGGTGACGCGAGGAGGGGTGATAGTGACTGCTGCGATGACGTGATGGGGGATGACTGTGACTGCTGTGGTGACGCGAGGGGGGATGACTGTGACTGCTGTGGTGACGCGAGGGGGGATGATAATGACTGCTGCGATGACGTGATGGGGGATGACTGTGACTGCTGTGGTGACGTGATGGGAGGTGACTGTGACTGCTGCGATGACGTGATGAGGGGTGATAGTGACTGCTGCGATGACATCATGGGGGATGACTGTGACTGCTGCGATGACGTGATGAGGGGTGATAGTGACTGCTGCGATGACATCATGGGGGATGACTGTGACTGCTGCGATGACGTGATGAGTGGTGATAGTGACTGCTGCGATGACATCATGGGGGATGACTGTGACTGCTGTGGTGACGTGATGAGGGGTGATAGTGACTGCTGCGATGACATCATGGGGGATGACTGTGACTGCTGCGATGACGTGATGAGGGGTGATAGTGACTGCTGCGATGACATCATGGGGGATGACTGTGACTGCTGCGATGACGTGATGAGGGGTGATAGTGACTGCTGCGATGACATCATGGGGGATGACTGTGACTGCTGCGATGACGTGATGAGGGGTGATAGTGACTGCTGCGATGACATCATGGGGGATGGCTGTGACTGCTGTGGTGACGTGATGGAGGATGACTGTGACTGCTGTGGTGACGCGAGGGGGGATGATAGTGACTGCTGCGATGATGTGACGGGGGGTGATAGTGACTGCTGCGATGACATCATGGGGGATGACTGTGACTGCTGCGATGACGTGATGGGGGGTGACTGTGACTGCTGTGGTGACTCAAGGGGCGATGACTGTGTCTGCTGCGATGACATCATGGGGGATGACTGTGTCTGCTGCGATGACGTGATGGGGGGTGACTGTGACTGCTGTGGTGACGCAAGGGGCGATGACTGTGACTGCTGTGATGACGCACTTCCAGTCAGTTCTAACTGTGGGGGTGAGTGACCCGCCATGGGTTGTGAGTGTTGAGGTGGTGAGGCAGGCCTGGAGATACAGTTGCCTTCAGGCTGAAGTTGTGGCCAAGGTGCTTGCTGTTTGATAGTCA
>NC_134896.1:33627658-33637658 GCF_041734735.1 Babylonia areolata
CACATCTATTTAGAAAGTTGAATCATTTCAATGTTATTCCCAATACCCCTCGGGAAATATTCGAAATCAAGTCTTGGTATGTAATAATTCGGTTTGAGTTATACACAATGCCTTCCTTTTGTTGTTTGCTTTTGATTGTGATGTGGACTTTGTTGAGGTCGATGCATTGCAGCGATTCATTTGATGTGAAATTCAGCAGATAGATGTCAGCTTCAATATCATTTCGGTTGATGGTCTTGGCTAACGCTGGTGTTATTTTCATGATCGTCGTTGTCGTCGCCCCGCCCTCTCTCGCTCTCTCTCTCACACTCTCTCTAAGATTTGCATTGGGAAAAGTCAAGAAACCAACTCCAAAGGAAATATTTTGGATGAAAACAAGAGGAACTCGCAATTGAGAGAAAACGTGGGATGGGGACGACTATGCTTTGTTAGCAATTCCACGCGTTCTCGTCAATTTCGAGAAATGGAAGGACTGCGAGAAATAGTGGGCTAACAAACCCGCTATCTACAGAAAACCAGCTTACAGTTCGTGATAAAGTTTTCCTTGAATTAAGGAAGGTGACCGTTTGTTGCTGAAGGGGGTGGATGGGGAGAGGGGGTTTATCATATCCTCAATGGTAAAGGAGCGATGTAAATACCGCCTGGATTACATACATTCTCTCAGCATCGTTCATGTGTTTTCTTTTGGCGTCTATATGGGCATGAACAAACAATATACCAGATTAGGCCTACTACTCATACTTCTTATGATAATGATAATAAAGCTCAGCTATTTGATACGCAGATTCAACTAATGCTGCTATATGGTACAGAAATATGGGGCTGAGAAGACTCTTCTGTAGTGACAGAAAATATACAATTGTTCATGTTGAAAAAAATATCTTGGAGTCAATACCCAAACACCAGATGGCGTTATATGTGGTGAATTAGGTCGCTTTCCATCGAACCATTAACTCTGCTGTTTGTTGTGAAAGAGAGCGGTTGAAACTGACGCGAATGGATGAACACAGATTGTCAAACAAGGCATGTAAAAATGCTGTTAAATAGGACAATGAACTGGCCGTCAAAAGTTCATGATATATTGTTATGTATGGGATATCGAAGGAGTAGGTTTTACACATGTTCCTTAAAAGAATTCAACCAAAGACAAGTTGATAGCAGGTGGTAGAAGTGGGATTCACATATGAATAATGTTGATAGATTCGCATATTGTAAGAAATTTAAGACGTCATGTGAAGAAGAGCCACTCTTACCAATGGGTTTGAATAAACAAGTACAGTACATATTGACGATATTCAGGTTTGATTACCCCCGTTTATTTGCACAACAGTTAGTTAAGACATAAGATTAATGATAGATGCGAAATACATTTTTTACCATTTTATATGTGGATGATAGCATCATGTCTGCTATGATCTCCAAATCTGTGAGTCGAATTCACACCATTTCAAATGGGGTTCTGGCATTGCTGAACAAAATTCTGTTCTCCTCTACTCAGTTCCTCTGTCATTAAAAAGATAACTAAATAACAGTCACGATTCTAATAACTAAATTCAATGGTTAAAAAAAAAGAGAGTCTCCCAGAGAACTACTCCTGTTTTATGAATGGTACTTTTCCTCCTCCATCAGTGTGCTTTTCGGTTTTTATCGGATGCTTTAGTTCCGGACTCATTCGTTCTTGTTTGATAGTTTCCTTGACATTGGAGACCAATGCTTCATTGTTGGTAGACTGTTCCTGTTTGATCTTGAATCTCGGTTGTTGCGGCGCTGGCAGGGGTGTGGTGGCGGCGATTCCTCGAGGTTGGAGATGTTGATTTGAAGTGTTTGTCCAATGTTGTGTCAGTGGTTTATCTGCACTGACTGAGCTGTTTGGATATTGTTGAAACGGTTGGCTCGGAGTAACTGCCGCACTCATTTCTTGTTGAAGCGGTGGAAGCATATGACGTGGGGCGGCGTGGAGGTTTCCATAATATGGTGGAATCCACTGAGCTGGAGTCGTCAGATGCGGTGGAGGCATTTGAGTCGCTCCATTGTTTGCAAAATCGTGAAGCTGTCGAGAGAATGCGCTGCTTGTAGGTTGGTGAATCCGTTGAAAAACGGCGTCTGTATAGTAGCTTGCGGGTTGTTGAACCGGATGACCCAAAAAATTTGCATGGGTTGTATGTCTTTGTGTCGTTTCACTTTGTGTGGCTGTGCCGTTCACAAGGTCTCCGAGCGGAGCACTTGGAGCTGTGCTGCTGCCATGCTGCTGAAAGACTGGATTTACAGATGACGGGATACGAAAGTGACTCCAGTCGGCATTGTGACCAGCACCAGGCACAAGGGTTTGAAAAGTGTCAGAGTCCTGCCGTCCCCCTTCCATGCTGGTGCACGGAGATGACACATTCTCAATGAACCTGCGCAATTGAAATGTCACGTCATGAAAAGTTTCTAACAGCTCACGCACATCGGTGAATTGTGACCGCGGAGACGACGCAACGCCAGTGAAACGCGACTTGATGCGCTGACACAGTAAACTGGCAGTCAGCTTTAGCTGTTCCGGTGTCATGTCATCAAATACTTCTGACAGCTGAGACTCCATGACAGTCGGCTGTCGTGGTGGTGCAGGAGCAGTCGGATATAACTGTTGATTCGACATGAGGGTGGTTAACTGTGACTGCTTTTGTTGACGTAGGAATGGCTGGTTAGCCGTGACTGCTGTGATGACAGACGTGAGGGTGGATAACTGGCACTGCAGTGATGACCGCGCTGCCGGGTCAGCTCCAACTGTTGAGCCGAGTGACCTGTAATGGGCTGTGAGTGTTGAGGTGGTGGTGAGGCAGGCCTGGAGACACGGCTGCCTTCGGGCTGAAGTTGTGGCCTCGGTGGGTGCTTGCTGTCTGGTGGTCAGACACACGTCAGCAATCTTCGCCGTTGTCGTGATGCACGTGTTGGGGAATGTAGCTGCCCTGGAAGAGAAAGGAAACGACGTTCTGTCATTGTTATGTTGCGTTCTGTCATGTGTCGTTTCCTGTCCTGTCATTATGTTGCGTTCTGTCATGTGTCATTTCCTCTCCTGTCATTGTTATGTTGCGTTCTGTCATGTGTCATTTCCTGTCCTGTCATTGTTATGTTGCGTTCTGTCATGTGTCGTTTCCTGTCCTGTCATTGTTATGTTGCGTTCTGTCATGTGTCGTTTCCTGTCCTGTCATTGTTATGTTGCGTTCTGTCATGTGTCGTTTCCTGTCCTGTCATTGTTATGTTGCGTTCTGTCATGCGTCGTTTCCTGTCCTGTCATTATGTTGCGTTCTGTCATGTGTCGTTTCCTGTCCTGTCATTGTTATGTTGCGTTCTGTCATGTGTCGTTTCCTGTCCTGTCATTGTTATGTTGCGTTCTGTCATGTGTCGTTTCCTGTCCTGTCATTGTTATGTTGCGTTCTGTCATTTGTTGTTTCCTGTCCTGTCGTTGCGTTCCGTCACGTGTCATTTCCTGCCCTGTCATGGTTCTGTTGCGTTCTGTCATGTGTTATTTCCTGCCCTGTCCCATCCAGTTTTGTTCCTGCCCCTGTCACACGTTCTGTTGCGTTCGGGGGCGGGGTGTGGGTGGTGGCGTGGGGTGTATTCCTACTACCACCTTCCGTTACAACACATCACGGCAATGTCCACATTTCTTACTCTGTGTTCTTTCCAATCAATTTCGTTCCGGAGATGGATAAAGTTGTTAACTGTTTAATAACATTGTTACACACACTATATCTCCCCTCCCCCCACCTCCCGTCTTTCTAAACGGAAAGGTAAAGGCAACCACATACAAGGAGTGGCGAAGGAAGTCATCGCACTGTCCCCGTCAATAACACATAGCAATATTGGTCAGGTCTTTTGCAAGGTCCGTTTTTCTGTCTTTTCTTTTGTTTTGTTTTTTTGTTTTGTCTCAAATGCAAATCTTGTGGGAAATATCTACATTTCTTCTCCAATACTGTACTGTTCCGTTTATGAGACGGAAAAAAGTAGTAAATTGGTTAATAACATTGTAATATATACTGTACATTTCTTCCCCACCACTCTTTTTGTATAAACAAAACTCTATTATTGTGTATTTATCTATTATTTAAAAAAAAAAATTCTTATATATATTTATTATGATTTATTATTATTATTATTATTATTATTATTATTATTATTGATATTATTTTAATTTTTGTTATTTTTTTACTTTATTTGTTTTGTTTTGTTTTATTATTTTTTATTTCTATTTTAATTTTATATTTTATTTTATTTTCATTTTATTTTATTTATGAATAAATAAAACATACTGTTGGTGTTCTTTGCTCATTAATACAAAGATAAATATTTTTTTTCAAAATGGATTCGCACACACACACACACACACACACACACACACACACAGACTCACTAACACTGACACAAATTGTACTGCCATTGGCAAAGGTAACCGACTGGCAATACATGCTGACACAGTACCAATAAAGCACCGATAAAGTGGCCAAAATGTTTTGGCTGATATCGAAACATGTCTCCAAGGGCCAATAATCAGCCATGAAGCAAAACATACTCACCAACAGTCACACGTGCCTGCATATAACCACTCACGAACCAACAGGCAACCCTTGACTGCCATAAACCGTATTACGTACGTGCATAGTGACGTCACTGATGACGTCATCAGAAAAAAGAGAAACAGCTCTGGAAGGCTGAAAATTCACACAGTTCGTCTGGAGTGGTATGTCTCCAGACCGTTTTCTCAGTTTTAGGCTTATTGTTTTTGGATAATGTTTTATGGCCCGAAACACCACTTTCTGCTGTTTTCCTCCTGGCACTGAAGGGGTTTTAAGACGACCATCTAGCAATTAGCCAAATCAGTCCTTTGCCCACCAAAATTTCCTACTAGTTAACCACAAGAAAAACTAAATACTGGTATTCTTTTTTATTATTATTATTATTTTTATAGGAAAATCGCTGACTTCTGCAATAAATTTCGGTAAAGACTGAATAGTTTCATCATGTTGGTTAAAACAATATTTGATTGTTCAATAGTACAAACAATTACAATGCACCATGTTCACTTCGCAGTATTGCTTCGAGATTTCTTCATTGTGCAGCTAGTTCACTAAAATAGATTGCATCCAATGCGGATGACTGCAACATGCTGGGCCATCAAAAATGTAAGGTATTTCCTTCTCAATGCTGTTTGACCCTGCACACATTGGACGGGGAGACAGAGAGAGAGGGGGAGACGGGGGTGGGGTGGGGGGGGAGCAAAGAAAGCAAGAAAGAGTGAAAAAGAGAGAGAGGCAGACAGAACTCAGAACTGTTTTAATACTTGATGCTTAAAACTTGATACTTGATTCTTGCGGTGTGGAAGGCCAAACTGGCCTGCTCACCGTTCCAGAGAAAACAGAAAACACTACACATTAGACTTGTGTGTGGCATGCGTGGCACAGACTAGTGGTAACATTCTGGGTCATAGAGAGTGGGTACACTCCTCAAGTGTGCATCCAGCCTGTTTTTGAACGTGCTGACGGACGGGGCTGGTTACAACACAGTCAGGAAGGCTATCCCAGCACTGTAACGACACATTGGGAGAAGTAGCCAGCACGTAGGTTCAAGTCTGCAGTGTCCCTTGTGCCAGCTCAAGGCTGTTTCCCCGGGGTATCCCTGCCTTGGAAAAGGTGGAGCAAGCCTTAATGTAAGGCCACCGACCTGTATACATAGACAGAGAGAGAGAGAGAGAGAGAGAGAGTGGAGGGGGGGGGGAGACAGAGACAGACAGACAGACAGACAGACAGACAGACACACACACACACACACACACACACACACACACAGAGTGCTCTCAAATCACTTACGATTTCAGATGTCTGAGCCGCGTCCTTCACTTATTCTTTTTTTCCGAAATGAAGACAATGTTGCACAGTTCTGAAATACATATACGACCCTCTTTCACGTCCTCCACTGTCGCCAGAAGTGCAAACGCACGAATAAAGAAAACGTGTCAGGGTTCCACACACACACACACACAGTGTGCAAAGAGTCATTCTGAAAACAGCTCACGCTACACGTGATTCCCGTGCTCTGATCTGTACATGCGGCCAGGAACTGTTATCGAGGAAACGGGTTGCGGAAACAGGATAAGACAAGACAAGACAAGACAAGACGAAAATCTTTATTTACGAGGGTTAAAAACAATAAGCCATTGTGGCTTTTTATTTTTTAAATTTTTTTTTAATGCAGCCCTCACCCACGAAAGGGCAAAGAAGACAAAATTAAAAGGGAGTGGTGGTGGAGTTACGATGGCATGTGTGTGTGGGGGGTGGGGGCTGTGTGTGTGTGTGTGTGTGTGTGTGTGTGTGTGTGTGTGTGTGTGTGCAGTGAACAAGAGAAAGAAAAGAAAAAAAAAAGAAGCGGACAAAATATATGATTAATCATAAAGCAGAAAACGTAGATACTATTTATACTCTGAAAGCTATCATAACAGCAACAACAACAACAACAACAACAGCAATAATAATGATAATGATAAGAAGAATAAGAATAAGAATAGGACTTATTATTACGCAGAGAGAGAGAGAGAGAGAGAGAGAGAGAGAGAGAGAGAGAGAGAGAAGGACAGAGAACTTAGTTCTCTCCCCTTTTCTGTCTGTACCTATCTCGATCTCTTCCCATCTCTGTGTTTCTTTCCGTCTATCTCTCTGTCTCTGTCTGTCTCTTTCTATCCCCCCTCCCCATCCCCCATTCTCTGTCTGTCTGTCTGTCTGTCTCTGTCTCTCTCTCTCTCATTACGGCTGCTGTTAAATACTGATAAACATCAGAGGTGTATTACAACAAGATTCAGACTGATTTGGCTGGTCATAGTTTAAGGCATTAAACATTTAAGGAATCTAAAATGTTGTGAACAATATGCACTAAAGCAAGAGAATATGAAGTACGAGTATTCATATACATTTTGTCCCCTGTTGTGAAGCAGAGTAACTTTAAGAGAAACACTCACTCAGCTTACATACTATTACAAGCCATTCGTGTATATGTTGACATTCTTGTTGTGAAATACTGATGTTACCGCTGTGCGTAATTCATCACTGTATTCGTACAAAGCTTTTGAGCTCAGAGATGCACCATACTTTTTTTTCTATTACTTCTAATGTTTTTGTTGTTGTTGTGTGTTTTTTTTTCTTCTGGTTATGATATTATAAAAGTTGTTCGCATTTGTTGTTGCATGTATCATAAACTGTTTGCACACCCTTTCATTGGGAGGCCATGGCATGTAATGAATAAATGCGTATCCATATCCATATCCGTATATATCTCTCTCTCTCTCTCTCTCTCTCTCTGTGGGTTAAATAATTATTTATGCTTTATATGTACTTTGTTTTCTGTGTACTGTCCAAACCTTGAAGACGAACGACTGAAAAAAAGGCACATTGCCCCCTGTCACATGTACTTTAAGCTAATGACAGATTGCCAAAGTGTCGCAAATCTCTTATTAGTTTATGTTGTTTCAATTCTGTTTTTCCTTATCCTTTCTGTTCAATTTGATTTGTTTTGCATCATTTTGTTCTGATTAGTACCTACTATGTCACTAGAGCTTTACAGCTAGTGATATTAAACATTTCAGTGTTCAGTGTTCAGTGTTCTCTCTCTCTCTCTCTCTCTCTCTCTCTCTCTCTCTCTCTCTCTCTCTCATTCTCTCTCTCTGTGTCTCTCTGTCTGTCTCTCTCTATATATCTCTCAATCTCTCTCTCGATCTCTGTCTCTCTCTCTCTATCGATCTCTGTCTCTCTCTGTCTCTCGATCTCTCTCCCTGTCACTCTGTCTCTCCGTCTCTCTGTCTCTGTCTCTCTGTCTCTCTCTGTCTCTCTCTCTCTCTCCTCCCCATCTCTTCTTCATTCCCCTACCCCCACCGACACACACAAAGCTTCATGTTACATAAATCACAGAAACCCCTCTGATTTAAATGATGGTTTCTAATGAATTATAATCAAGACGATAGAAATGATAATGATCCAAATGATAATAATAATATTAATGATAATAGTCATTCGGATGAGACGATAAACCGAGGTCCCGTGTACAGCATGCACTTAGCGCACGTAAAAGAACCCACGGCAACAAAAGGGTTGTTCCTGGCAAAATTCTGTAGAAAAATCCATTGCGATAGGAAAAACAAATAAAACTGCACGCAGGAAAAACAAAAACACACAAAAATTGGGTGGCGCTGTAGTATAGCGACGCGCTGAGCAGCTCGAATTTCACACAGAGAAATCTGTTGTGATAAAAACAAATACAAATGCAAATAATATCATTTATTTTCAGTCTAATATCATCATCATAGATGAACAGACTATAGATAAATAAACGAACGAATCTGATTATAAGCAATTGCAGCACGTATTGTCCAGTCACGTACAGTTTTTCTTTGAGGTTAGGTGGCAGATACATTTTTATTGGTGATGGTATCATTGTCCTGGAGGTAAGCCTTAATTAACTTAATGCATCATGGCATCTGTTCTTCGTCTTCATTTGTTGTTCTATGGATTTTGGCAGACTTTTTGTGTGTGTATTTTTCCGCATTTTGAAATATTGTGTGTGTTGAGGGGGTGGAGGTGTGGGTTTTTGGTGTGTGTGTGTGTGTGTGTGTGTGTGTGTGTGTGTGTGTGTGTGTGCGTACGTGTATGTGTTTGAGAGAAAGGGAGAGAGAGAAAGAGGCAAACAGGTTGAGACACGGAGAGACTACCAGAGTACAAAATGCGATATGACTGCAAAGAAGACAGGAAAAAAAAGGAAGAAAAAGAAAAAGAAGGTACGCAATCCTGTCTGCTTCATTTCAGGTCACACAAGCCATAGCTATGGCCTGGTGGTATAGCGCCCGATCTGGAAGTGAAGCTAGTGTCTGCGGGTTCAAATCCCACTTAGAGGCCGGAACTTTACCGTATTCCCTCTCCACTAGATCTTGAGTGGGGGTCTAGATACTAGGAGTGGAGTGATGGCCTAGAGGTAACGCGACCGCCTAGGAAGCGAGAGAATCTGAGCGCGCTGGTTCGAATCACGGCTCAGCCGCCGATATTTTCTCCCCCTCCACTAGACCTTGAGTGGTGGTCTGGGCGCTAGTCATTCGGATGAGATGATAAACCGAGGTCCTGTGTGCAGCATGCACTCAGCGCACGTAAAAGAACCCACTGCAGCAAAAGGGTTGTTACTGGCAAAATTCTGTCGAAAAATCCACTTCGATAGGGAAAAAAAACCAAAACCAAAAACAAAAAACAACAACAACAAAAAACAACAACTGCACTCAGGAAAAAAAAGAAAAGATAAAAAAAAGGGTTGCGCTGTAGTGTAGCGACGCGCTCTCCCTAGGGAGAGCAGCCCGAATTTCACACAGAGAAATCTGTTCTGATAAAAAAAAGAAATTCAAATACAAATACAAAAATAGTCTTTCAGATGAGACGATAAACAGACACGTGTGCAGCATGTATTTAGCACACGTAAAAAAAAGAAAGAAAAGAATTCCCTGCAACAAAAGGGTTGTCCATGGCAGAATTCTGTAGAAAAAAAAAAGATAGCAAAAGAAACACTTGCAAAGAGGAAAAAGGAGAGAGAGGGAGAGAGAGACAGACAGACAGACAGATACAGAGACAGAGACAGACAGAGGCAGAGACAGACAGAGACAGAGAAGGGGGTGGGGGGGGGGGGGGGGGGGGGGTGCTGCATTTTTAGTTCCGCGCACACACCTTGGGAAAGCAACCCGAATTTCAAGCACTGAAATCCGTTCCAACTAAAACGAAATGCAATATACAATATACAATTATACATTTTATTTTTGGGCCCGTCACAGTCAGTGGCACCGATCAAGGCATAGTAGGGTCTGGGTATCGGGAACAATGCAAAGTTCATAACGAGGTCGCATGACACACACGCCCCCCCCCCCTCTTCCCCGCCCCCTCCTCCCCGCTCTCTCCCCCCGCCCCCGCCCCCAACCCCTTCTCCCCCCAAAAAAAACCCCACT
>NC_134896.1:33650158-33657658 GCF_041734735.1 Babylonia areolata
TATATATATATATATATATATGTATGTGTGTGTGTGTGTGTGTGTGTGTGTGTGTGTGTGTGTGTGTGCGCGTGTGTGTGTGCGTGTGCGTGTGCGTGTGTGTGTGTGTGTATGTGTGTGTGATTTTTATGTGTGACTTGACTTGACTTGACTTGACTTGACTTGACTTGACTTCATTTATTGTCATAAAATCCCGAAGGATTAATAGACACAACAAAGAAGAAAGGGAACAAAGAAATAAACGGTCATCTAATACGCATGCACTGAAATACATAGTTGGCAAGTGTTTTTTGACAGTCATCGCAGGTGAATAAATCACTTGGTTTTAGTATATTGTTTTGTATGTTTCTAGAGATCACATTTGATTGATGATCATACTGCTGTATAGTAGTGATTAGATGGCTTCGCAAATTATGAAATAAGATACACGAATCTAAGAAATGCAATTCATCTTCAACAACTTCACATATAGCACATAACCTCTCTTCTCTGGGAATGTTTGCATATCTTCCTCGTTCGATGTTTAAATAATGTGCGCTTATTCTGAGTTGACAAAGAGCTTGTTTGTGAGCAGGATCGATTTTATCAGTTAGATAATTCTCAATTTGATAATCGTTTCTTTTAATTTTGTTGTAGAAATCTAATCTACTGTATTCAGTTTTTGTCTGTTTCCAGAATTGTACATATCTATTTCTTAGTTGTTGGCGTAATGTAAATTTAAGCCTGCTGTTACTAAATGTCGACTGATTGTTCCAAACATGACCTAATCCTACATTGTGAAGAATATTCTTTACAAATTGTATCCATGGATTTTCAATTGTGTCTGGTTGGTTCATCATCGACATATAGACCTTTTTGATATGGCTATCATTATGTGCATCCAGAATATGAGTCCAGTGGTCAAGAACTCTGCAAGCAATATGAATTCCAACTGGAAATCTGCCCAGTTCGGCTAGAGTTGGCAGATTCATTGCTTTAGAATGTACCCCTAGAAGCAGTTTGCAAAATTTTATATGCATTTGTTCATGTGAATGTTTCGAAGAAATACAATTTCTAAAGAAATCTGTCATTCCTGTATTGAATGAATTGGTAGTTTTTGTTTCAGCCCATGGGAACCAAATATCGGATCCATATGATAATATAGGTAAAACAAGTGAATCAAAAAGCTGCAGCACAATATCCAAACGAATATCTTGCTTTTTAACGATTCGTCGGAGGGAGTGTGCTGCTTTTAATGCCTGTTTGGCTAGATGCTCTTGGGCAAATGAGAACGTTCCAGTTTTTTTCTTTTGTCTTAAACTATCTTCCCAATTAATATATATATACATATAATATATATCCAGACTACTCAACACAGCAAAACGTACGCACACACACACACACACACACACACACACACACACACACACACACACACACACACACACACTGAAACACAAACACCACCTGAAATTTCCCCCCCCTTACCACTGTCCCAAAACGACCATGGAAGCTATCTCAGTCCAAAGTCTTGACTGATGAGGTTGTTCCGTTCCATAATACACCATGTCTTTCAACTGCACCCACTGAAAGTTGTGATCTTAGGCTCGCGAGGAAGAAGAAGAAGAAGAAGAAGAAGAAGAAGAAGAAGAAAAGTCTCGTGAAAGATTTGCTCAACAACGGCATACTGCTACATCCTATTAAGAGAGTGTTGCTTGTTTACACATTGTTGGCATTCTTTTCTTTCAGTTTGCGTGACTGTTTTTGGCTTTAAACACACACACACACACACACACACACACACACACACACACACACACACACACACACACACCTGCGCTATGAGCAGGCATCTCAGCTATTTTTCTTTAAATTAACCCTCTGCATACTGTTGTTGCTGACTGACAGGTTTTGTTCCTCGTCAGTGAAAGGCTGTTGTCACCTCACTAAAAAAAAAAAAAAAAAAAAAAAAAAAAAAAAAATATATATATATGACAGAGTTTCAAGATGTCAGTCACCGTTATTTAATTTGGACTTCTCTCCCTTTGGGGGATTGCTTTACTTTTTGTTCGGTCATACGGTCATCCGAGTAACAGGGGGAAAAAAAAGAAAAAAAGTTACATGTCTGTCTGAGTATGTATTGGTGTGTGCGTACCTGAAATCTGATTGAATGACACGGGAAACGAATGATGAGCGCCCATTGGCAGCTCAGTGGCAGTCGGCTGTAGGCAGCCTGTTGTGCAAAATGACCCAGTGTTTTTTTTTTTGTGTTTTTTTTTAAAGCGCATAGAGTTTGGTCTTCGACCGAGGACAGGCGCCATTAAGTAGGGTAGGTATGGGTAACTGCGAACGATTCAGTCGATGTGACCAGCTCAACGTGTGTACTGTAAAGATGACATGTCGAATGACAATCAAACGTAGTTCTTTTGTTTTTGAAGGCTTTCTCCGACTGATTGCATCAGGAAAAGTATGTCTGCTCATTCTTTTCAACATTTTGTCGTCGTTTGAAATAGCAGGGGTGCCTGAGGGTAAATGCGAACGGGCAAGTGTAACTGCGAACGATGGCTTTGGGTACATGTAGACAATTAAAACAGAAGCAGGTCTTCTCATTAGACATAACATATCATTGGAACATCCCACTAGACTGTTGTATTGTTGGTTTTGATCACACATGCACACAAACACACAAAAAGGCGTTGAAACACACACACACATTGTTCACAAACGCGCTCTTTTGAGAGTGCTCAGTAACTGTACAGCATCGTTCGCAAATAGACTCACGTCAAAATATCCTAAGGTCTAACTGCAAACGACAATACTTTGCAGATTCCTGTTAAAATTGACGTTCTGATCTGTCACCAATATGCTTTCTTAAAATCTCCCAGCATGGAAATGTGCGTTCAACATATCCAATCAAATAAAACTATTTTAACTCTCTCCATACGAACGGTGAAAGAGACGACGTCAACAGCGTTTCTCCCCAATTACCACCATCAAAATATTACAAGCGAGAGGCTCTTATACTGAAGAGGTGAATATTGACAAAGAATACCACAATTCTGACGACGGAAGCTAAAGGTTGGGTCATTCAGACACCCACTGGACATCCGAGGGGTCTGTGTAGAGGGGAAGAGAGGACTGGCCGTACTGAGTGAGTTAACGGGAATTACACACTGGGATACAGTGGATGTCATGACCCTCGCGCTAGAACTTTGTTGTTGTTGTTGTTGTTATTTGTATTAATGTTATTTGAATGAATGTTGATGAATATGGACAGGGTAGGTATGGGTAATATTGTTTTAATGTCAATTGCATATGTTTTAGTAACCTGACAATTAAACATATAATTTTTTGACTGTAGTTTGATGAAGCCTTATGTACACGAGAGTGTGTCTTTACAAGTGACTATGAACGTTGATGTTTTTGACTTTTTGCATTCATTATCAGTTGTTTCGCTTGTTAGTTTAACGACTTCTCTTTTACGAAGTCCTTTAAGTAATTTCCTGTAATTGTATTTAGATATTTTTTTTCAAATTTCACACTCATTTCACCATCATTTGCCCAGTTTCCCCCAACCCTCCATTCATTCACATCTGCCACCCCTTCTAACCGATAATACTTAAATGTATTCATAAATACTTTAACAAAATGTCTTCAGTCACCGATATGTGTGACGAAACATTAAACAAAATTCCTCCCTGTTATTTGTCTTGTTATTATTATTATCATTATTGTTGTTGTTATTCTCCTTCATTGTTGTTGTTGCTGTTGTTGTTGTTGTTATTGTTCTTCTTCTTCTTCTTCGTCGTCGTCGTCGTCATCGTCTTCTTCTTCTTCAGCTTCATTTCAAAGATTTTGAATCTCAGTTCTAAACAGTACGGTTTTTGACTCACTTGTGTAAACAAAGTGAGTCTATGTTTTAACCCGGTGTTCGGCTGTGTGTGTGTGTGTGTGTGTGTGTGTGTGTGTGTGTGTGTGTGTGTCCGTGGTAAACTTTAACATTGACATTTTCTCTGCAACTACTTTGTCAGTTAACACCAAATTTGGCATAAAAATAGGAAAAATTCAGTTCTTTCCAGTCATCTTGTTTAAAACAATATTGCACCTATGGGATGGGCACAAAAAAAAATAAAGAATGAAGCCTAATTATATGCAAACTGCATTTACTGTTATATTGATATTTTTTGTATTCTCTAAACTTGGCACTTTGATCTCACATTCTGACACAACAACAAGAGCAGTCGTTATTATCATTTTTTGTTCAAACAGGAACTTCTTTAGCTAAGCATGGAATTTTTATTTATTTTGCAAACGTTTTGATGCAGATAGTAAAAAAGGGAAATTACTCTGTAATTAATGCTAGGGGACTTAATTGATCACAAGTGAGTCTTGAAGGCCTTGCCTCTCTTGTTCTTTGTTTTTTTTTCCCCGTATTATCTGTTAACTCCTCCATGTAGGCTTGAGGGATATGTTTGGGTTTATTGAATCTACATTTATGAATTACAAACTTTGCAGGAACTGAAACAATACGAGATCAAATAAATGATAATGTCATCGTTGTATGTTTTCGTTTTCCATTTTTGTGGCCGGCAGACAAGACAAGTTGAAGAACTGAAAGTCAAGTCAGCACAATGTTGAGATCTTTGGTTCCGTAATTCTGTCTTGTTTTATTCTATTTTATTTTATTTATTCTGTCTTTCTCTCTCTCTCTTTTTTTTCTTTTTTTTTTTTTTTTCAAAATCAGTCCAGAAACTTTAATAACGGGGACATGGTTTGTCGAACTGTTCCATCAGTCTTTATTGCATGAGCTAGTTTCAGTTTCAGTTTCAGTTTCAGTAGCTCAAGGAGGCGTCACTGCGTTCGGACAAATCCATATACGCTACACCACATCTGCCAAGCAGATGCCTGACCAGCAGCGTAACCCAACGCGCTTAGTCAGGCCTTGAAAAAAAAAATATATATATATATATAAGCGTACATGAGGTAGGACTGCTCGAAGAAGGCTTCTGGCAGAAACTTGAAGATACAAGAAAGCCGCTGGTATTTCAGTAACGCTAGAGGCTATACATAGTTTGCTATGCAGAGTTTTGTTATAGATACGAGCTCTTGAGTGCGATAGGTGGGGAAGTATGTGTGTTGTGTTGTGTTGTGTGTGTGTGTGTGTGTGTGTGTGAGAGAGAGAGAGAGAGCGAGGGGATGTGTGCGAACGCTGTTAGTAAGATCCGGGCCCCGTTTTACTGTTTTTTTTGTTTTTTTTTTTTTACACACAAGGCAAATCCGTTTCTTCATATCCTGTTTCGTTTCTGTTTTATTCTTTACTTCTTCTCTGTGAATTACTTGTTAAACGTGGTGGTGGTTATCCCTCTCTTTGCTGCTTCTAATGACTCTGTCTCTTTCTGTCTCACAACGCCCAGTCTCTCTCTCTCTCTCTGTCTCTCTCTCTGTCTCTCTCTCTCTCTCTCTTTCTGTATCTCTTTTTCTGTCTGTAAGTCTCTCTTTCTCTCTGTTTCTGTCTGTTTCTCTCTGTGTCTGTCTGTCTGTCTGTCTGTCTGTCTTTCTAGTTGTCTCTCGCTTTCTTTCTGTTTCTATCTCTGTCTCTGTCTGTCTCAGTTTGTCTGCCTGTCTGTCTGTCTGCCTCTCTCTCTTTATCTTTCTCTCAAGCAATATTTGTGTATAAAGCTGTAGACTTACGACAAAGCTGTATTGACAAGATGAAGCGAACATAATAGTATCTGTTATTTTGTGCATTTTTCCCACCCCATTGTAATGGGCCAGAGGCCTCTACAATTAAACCATTCTGAGTTCTCTCTCTCTCTAGTAATAGTAATACAATACAATACAATACAATGTGTGCATGAAACAAGCAACAACAAAAACATTTGATTAAATGACATTCTCAGTGAACACATTCTTGTGAATATCATGTTTGCATTAATTATTTTTGTATGTGTTATAACATGAACCCTTAAAGATACATAGTAATTATATTTGCTTTCTGACTAATGCTTGCTTTCTCTCTTCCGCGGCGTGTGTGTGTGTGTGTGTGTGTGTGTGTGTGTGTGTGTGTGTGTGTGTGTGTGTGTGTGTGTGTGTGTGTGTGTGTGTGTGTGTGTGTGTGTGTGTGTGTTCGCTCATTCTTTTGCTTAACGTCTATCCACATTTGTGATTTTAGACGAAAATCCGTCATCTCCTCCACCACACCCATGCCTTAACTCTCTCCATACGAACGGCGAAAGAGACGACGTTAACAGCGTTTCACCCCAATTACCACCATCAAAATATTGCAAGCGGAAGGCTCTTATATTGAAGAGGTGAATGTTGACAAAGAATACCACAATTCTGACGACGGAAGGCTAAAGGTTGGGTCATTCAGACACCCACTGGACATCCGAGGGGTCTGTGTAGAGGAGAAGAGAGGACTGGCCGTACTGAGTGAGTTAAATCATCACTACTTTCCCTGTTCCTCTCAACTCAATTAGCATAAAAAAAATGATATAAACGAAACAAAACAAACAAACTAGTCAACCTGTAGAATTACAACCTTCCTAATGGAAGTAGATGGAATTACAGATTTTGTAAATGACATAGGTAAATATCGTTTTAACTGTTCACATTTATGGATGATATGCACGGGGGTAATTTCATTGCGGCAAATGCAAGTCACATTAGAAGTATATTTTGGTTTTTTTTTTTATGACATCCAGTCGTAGTCTGTATATTAGACTGGTGAGCCTTTTGCTACTCTGTGTGTGTGTGTGTGGGGGGGGGGGGGGGGGCGGGGGCGTGGGGGCGTGGGGGTTGGGGGTGGGGGGGGGGGCGTTTTCGTGCGAGGGTGCGTACGTGTGTGTGTGCTCGGCGCGTGCATGTGCGTGTATATGTATGTGTGTGTGTGTGTGTGTGTGTGTGTGTGTGTGTGTGTGTGTTTCCAAGCGTGGGCGCGTACGTGTGTGCGTGCGCATATGTATATATGCATGTATATATATATATATATATATATATATATATGTGTGTGTGTGTGTGTGTGTGCGCGCGCGCGTGCGTCAGTGTGTGAAGCAGAGCGGCGTGAAAGTGGCCCTGACGAGGAAAAGAATCCCCGTGCGTCACAAGTGTGGCATTTCTATAATACCTCTGGAACAATGACAGAGAACTTGTTCCAGTCGGAGAAAAAAACCAAAACAACAACAACCAGAAATAATAATTCAAGACACGTTGTTGTTGTTTGGCGAGAGAAGCGACAAGGGGCATTCATAGTTAACTGATGCGCAATGTGTTTGTTATGTATCAGGCTATGTTGTTAGATGAGGATAAAGAGGTTTGTTTGTTTTTTGTTTTTTTTATCAGGAAACTTATGCAATGCAGTGCAATGCAATGCGATGTAATACAGCGAAATGCTTTCCTATGCTGTGCAGTGCAGTCATTTTTTTTTAGAGTTGTGTAGTACACTGCATTACATTGCAGTAGAGTACAGTACAGTGCAGTACAGTACTACTCAGCAGCACAATATAGCACAGCGCAGTACAC
>NC_134896.1:33662658-33672658 GCF_041734735.1 Babylonia areolata
GAACAGTAGGTTCATCGATAACAGACCCATGATCTGGTCACCCTTCAGTGATATGGGTCCTCTACCTAGCTGCTGCATAAATGCGAGTTTGGCAGTGAAAGGGTTAATAAAAAAAACAAACCAACCAACACCGAAACAAAAAAAACGAAAGTCAATTACGTCTCAACGAGATCCGGTTTGCGGCCGTCAAGATTGCGCGTCAAGTTTCGCGCCTCGATCGTTCTCTGCGCGAAGCTTGCTGAACGTCAGATCACCGAATTTCTTCATGTTCATTCAAGAGGAAGTCGACTGAACTAAAAAAATTCGAGTCGAGATTGCTTAGTGCCTGTTGTGTTGAACTAAGAGTCATTTTCCTACAGCGCCACCACACGGTGAACAGGGGAAGACAATGTGGGGAAAATATCTCATTTATTTTATTATTTATTTATTTTTTCCCCTTGCATAGAAGGTTATATTTTCTTTTCAACATTGTCTCCATCACAATTTCACATGAAATTCCACATCAATAAAGCAAAATTGCAATTCACACCACCTTTAGGAATAGAGGTAGTACATATATATATATATATATATATATATATATATATATATATATATATATATATAGTACGCATACACACACACACACACACACACACATACACACACACACACACACACACACATATATATATATATATATATATATATACACATATAATATACACACACATGTATAATATGGTGACAGTTTGCAAGGGTGTTTTTTTAGTGAACAAATAACTGACGAACAAACAAGAAAGAATGGATGAAGAATAGAGAAAACAAACCAACAACAAACACATACACAAACAACAATAACCCCCCCACACCCACACACACACACACACAAACCAAAAAACAAACAAACCCAACAACAAACAAAGCAGACATCCCAGAACATGACATTTCCAATCTCAGCTCACAGCACACATTAACAGTCAAATCTCATGGATCACAGGGAACATACGAGTCACAACAAAAACCAGTCAATACAAGATCGGTCAATATAATGTTTCCACACCTGTGGAAATACCTCTGACTCTATATAAAAGATTAGAATTCATGTTCCATCACTAAATCTGAATAAGGTAGCCATTTAATAGAGAAATCCTGACAATTCCTTTCCATTAAAATATCTCATTGAAGTCGACTGACATAGACAGATCAGGAGCAACCGAGGAACACTGACACACCCCGGCTGCTGCGTCGTTTGCATGGTTAACTCACTCAGTACGGCCAGTCCTCTCTTCTCCTCTACACAGACCCCTCGGATGTCCAGTGGCTGTCTGAATGACCCAACCTTTAGCTTCCGTCGTCAGAATTGTGGTATTCTTTGTCAACATTCACCTCTTCAGTGTAAGAGCCTTCCGCTTGTAATAATTTGATGGTGGTAATTGGGGAGAAACGCTGTTAACGTCGTCTCTTTCGCCGTTCGTATGGAAAGAGTTAAATCAGTTACACACCGTGACACAGTGAAAACAACCAGGCACCAACAACCTGTACAGCACTAGATTTTCTCCTCCGTACGTGCTCCTATCCCCGTCTATAACTGTTATCATGGTCAGAAATGAATAGACAATGAGACCAGGAGAACAATGATTTAATGATTAACCCTTTCACCGCCAGTCTTCTTCTTCTTCTTCTGCGTTCGTGGGCTGCAACTCCCACGTTCACTCGTATGCACACGAGTGAGCTTTTACGTGTATGACCGTTTTTAACCCGCCATGTAGGCAGCCATACTCCGTTTTCGGGGGTGTGCATGCTGGGTATGTTCTTGTTTCCATAACCCACCGAACGCTGACATGGATTACAGGATCTTTAACGTGCGTATTTGATCTTCTGCTTGCATATACACACGAAGGAGGTTCAGCCACTAGCAGGTCTGCACATATGTTGACCTGGGAGATCGTAAAAATCTCCACCCTTTACCCACCAGGCGCCGTCACCGTGATTCGAACCCGGGACCCTCAGATTGACAGTCCAACGCTTTAACCACTCGGCTATTGCGCCCGTCTCACCGCCAGTCAATTTAGAGTACAAAATTCCCTTGTGGTATAAACACAGAAAAGACAGTGGCTAAGAATAGCTGGGGATTTAGATGGGGATTCCCCCCTGCGATGTGTAGAAACTATGGCCTACCACCGAACATAAAGAGCAGTAGGTTCATGGATAACAGACCAATGAATGGTCACCTTTCAGTGACATGGGTCCTCTACCACGCCTGTGCATAAATGCGAGCTTGGCAGTGAAAGGGTTAACAAATAGTAAAGAGCGGTAGCTCTCTCGATCCATTCACAAGGCACACAACTTCAAGTCAATGCTGATTATGCTACCGATTCAGCCAGCACACAGGTAAATTGTTATTTGATAAAATTGTTTATTTATTTCAAGTCAAAAGATCGTCGAAGCAACTTTGTGTTCAGTCTTCTGTATTGTCCGTATAGTTTGTGTGCTTCTTCTGTATTGTCCGTATAGTTTGTGTGTTTCTTCTGTATTGTCCGTATAGTTTGTGTGCTTCTTCTGTATTGTCTGTATAGTTTGTGTGCTTCTTCTGTATTGTCCGTATAGTTTGTGTAGCTTATTCAGGATCAAAAGGCTATGCCTCATCCTCCACAGTTACCCCCCCCTCCCACACTCTGCGTTGGGGATGGAGGGTGGGGGGGGGGGGTAGAGGGAGGTGAGTGGAAAGTATGAAGGCAATGTAAACGTTCCTTTTCACCACCACCTTTTACTGAAGAATAATGGTTGTATGTACCAGTACGCAGCCATAGTTTAGAGGAGGTGACGGCGCCTGGTGGGTAAAGGGTGGAGATTTTTACGATCCCCCAGGTCAACATATGTGTAGACTCTAGTGCCTAAATCCCCGTCTTAACTGTTATCAGGCAGAATGAATACAATGACCGTAAACATGTTTAATGATACCCTTCACGCCAGTTCTTCTGTCTACTTCGTTGCGTTCGTGGGCTGCACTTCCATTAATATGCACACGAGTGACTTTTTACGGTATAGACCGTTTTAAACACCGCATGTAGACAGCATACTCGTTTTCGGTTGCATCTGTATGTTTTTTTGTTTCCATTAACCCACGAACCTACATGATACAGGATCTTAACGTGGTATTGTTTCTGCTTGCATATACAACGAAAGGTTCAGCACTAGCAGGTCTGCATATGTTGACTGGAGATCGTAAAAATCTGCCCTTACCCACCAGGCGCACGTCACCGGATTCGAACCCGGGACTCAGATTGAAGTCAACGCTTTAACCCTCGGCTATTGCCCGTCTACGCAGCAATTTAGAGTCAAAATCCTTGTTGTATAAATACAGGAAAGACATGTCTAAAATACTGGGATTATGGGATTCCCCCGCGATGTTAAACATGCCAACCGAACATAAAGCATAGTTCATGGATAAAGACCATGATGTCACTTTCAGAGACATGGAGTCCTTACCACGCTGGCATAATGCGAGCTTGGCAGTGAAGGTTAACAAAGTAAAGTGCGGTAGGCTCTCATCCATTCACAAGGCACACAACTTCAAGTCAATGCGCTTATTCGATCAGCCAGCACACAGGTAAATGTTGATTGATAAATTGTTTATGATTTCAGTCAAGATCTATCGGAAGCAACTTTTGTTCATGCTTCTTATTGTACCGATAGTTTGTGTCTTGCTCTGTATTGTCGTGTATATGTGTGTTTCGCTCTTAAGAGTCCCGATACGTTGTGCAGTATTTCTCGTACTGGCTGTAAGCTTTGTGGTTTCCTTCTGATTTCCTAGTTTGGTACTATCAGGACAAGCTATGCCTCATCCTCTCAACTTTACCCCCCTCCACACTCTGTTGGGCGTGTGTATACGCAAGCAGACTGAGATCAAATACGTACGTTAAAGATCCTGCAATCCATGTCAGCGTTCGGTTGGTTACTAGTATGGAAACAAGAACAAACCCAGCATGCACACCCCCGAAAGCGGAGTATGGCTGCCTACATGGCGGGTTAAAAACGGTCATACACATAAAAGCCCACTCGCGTTTTACACGAGTGAACGTGGGAGTTGCAGCCCACGAACGAAGAAGATCTTTACTGCTTACAGCCCAGCCAACCCACACAGGGCCAGAAAGATTGCACCAGCTGGACATGGTAAGTACACTTCCCAAATTCAGGAACTGTCTTTTTCAACACTCTTCAAGAAGAAGAAGAAGAGGAGGAGGAGGAGGAGGAGGAGGAGAATCATAAACGAGAGCTATGGTACCGACAAGCGACCGACGCCCAGGCAGAAGAGCTAGTCAGTCACACGAACTGCTCATGTCCAGACGGCTTGCGCGCACACTCCAAACTATCTGTATTTGTATTTCTTTTTATCACAACAGGTTTCTATGTGTGAAATTCGGGCTGCTCTCCCCAGGGAGAGCGCGTCGCTACACTACAGCGCCACCTTTTTTTTTTTTTTTTTTTCCTGCGTGCAGTTTTATTTTTTTTCCCCATCGAAGTGGATTTTTTCTACAGAATTTTGCCGCCAGGAACAACCCCTTTGTTGCCGTGGGTTCTTTTACGTGCGTCTCATCCGAATTACTATAGCGTCCAGACCACCACTCAACGTCTAGTGGAGGGGGAGAAATTATCGGCGGCTGAGCCGCCGTGAGTCGAACCAGCGCACTCAGATTCTCTCGCTTCCTAGGCGGACGCGTTACCTCTAGGCCTTCGCTCCACATGTGAATCTGAAGTAGCGCCTTCTCATTGGGTAGACTCATTGACGTGATGATAATGATGATGACGATCGCACAAGGCGCCCTTTTGTTATTTTTATTTATCAATTTTCTTTTTTTTAGGACAGATTTTTTGATGAGCCCTCTCACCGCCTGCCTTCTTCTTCCTTCAACTTTCCCTCAGCTCCCACCTCCACCTCCCTCCACCCCCACCCCCAAACCCCCTTCCACCCTCTCAATTCTTGTCCCTCTCCCCACCCCCCACCCCTCCTCGCCTGTCTATCTCTCTCTCTCATTCACTTAATACACCCCTTTCACCATGTCTTGCAGCTTCTGGCTTACTTGTATGAGATACACTTGAACTCCACATAACAGTGGTATCCCCGGTGGCTCATCGAGTGGTAGTGTCGCCGCGCGAGCAAGTCGTTGAATGTAAACTCTTTACAACCCTTCTCTTCTTCTTGTCTGCTTCTTCCCTCTCCCCCACCCTCCCTACGCTCCGTCCCTCCTCCTCTCTCTCTCTCTCTCTCCTGCCTGTTCGCAGTGTGTGTGTGTGTGTGTGTGTGTGTGTGCGCGTGTGTGTCAAGTGGTTTTTCCTTGAAAGGGCCGCTACTTGTCCTGACCAGGGCCTGTGCAGTGTGTGGATGATCGTCCCTGCGTGAGCGCCTCTCCTCGTGTGGAGTTGATTTGAGAGAGAGAGAAGCAGACGGTTTTTCTTTTTTCTTTTTTTTTCTTTCTTTTTTGTCGTTTCTTTTCTTTGTTTTTTTTCTCTATCTTTTTTTTCTTCTTCTCCACCGTCGCCACTTCACGGCCAATGTGAAGTGTCTGTGTGTCTTCCGTCACAGTCGACAACGTGGGAAGTTAATTCATTGAGTTGTTCCAAGGAGTTTGGCCAGGGGTTGGGTGGTTTTAATTTGTTTGGTTGTTTTTTGTTGTTTTTGTTTTGCAGTGTGCTGTCAGCGGTTCTTCTCGATGCAGTTTGGATTTGTTGTTCGTGTCGTGTCGTGGAATTTATCAATTTATGAACATTTTTGAATGTGTTGGTTTCGTGCCATGATTCATAACTCGTGCTGTATCAGTTGTGCACTGATGATAGTCCTGTTCAGTGTCACATCTCTCTCAAGAGATTTGAAGAAAGAAAAAATCAAAAAACTCGTGAACTTTTTTTTATTTTAATTTTTTTGATAATCTTTTTAACTTGGCAAGCATGGTGATAAGGTATGATATAACCTTGGCGGGATTTAGACTTTGAAATATCCCATTGTTTTGCCGGGCTTCGTTTCGACACTGAATCCACGGGTTGTGTAAAGACTTGACAAGTGATAGATGTGCACCATTCAGTGTGGTCTCGCATCTTTCCTCAGGGTAAGGTACAACCGGCAGTTGTTTTGTTTTGTTTTTATTGTGGTGGTGGTTTGTTATTTTCATTATTATTTTTTTTAATCACACTTATGTCATCCGAATCCGAACGAAGTGAAAGCATCGACTGCCTGTTATTCAGTATTCGTTAACACGATTGTCACATTAAAAAAAAAAGAATAAAAGAAAAAAGTTAAGGCCTATTAGCGGCTTTCCCAAAACAAAGCCAATTTTTCCCTTGGCATGACAAATTAAAGGCTCCTCGGAGTTGACTAAAACAGACTGTCATTGTTTTGTGTTGCGCAAGTTACGTTCGAGGAAAACGGAAATTAGACTCGTTATGTACAGCAACTATGACCGCCGGTGCGAGTCAGTGGACAAAGAAAGATGCGCAGAATGGACTGGCGTGTCCGACTGTGACTAATGAAACAGCACAGGAGGCAACTGCTGTCCTAACTATCTGGGCTAGAATTTGATTTATAGTGGAGACAATTAGTCCACAACTAATAGGTACGATTTTCTGTCGTTTCTCTTCGGGTGACCGTTAATTGATTGTTTGGAATGAGACCGTTAGTCTGTCATCCGTGTTGTGTTTCACAACATCCTGTCAGTTTTCTTCATCACTAATGTCTAAACGGGTCTGCCGATCTCCGCTGCCGCCTGTATGGTGGCTTGGATCCTGAATCCTCCAAAACCCGGCTGCAGGTGTTCTGTTTGGTTTATTTATCAGTTTGCTTGCTGAACAGCTTTGTTTATTTGAACAGAATTCTAAATCCGTTTTCCTTAGTTGTGTGTTCGCCTGCCATTTTGAGTTCCCTTTTTGATTTTTTCTTCAAATGATGTTCATTTACGTTTTCGTTTCGCAAGCATGCAGTTGCGGGTTTAGTTTATATTCATCAATCAATTGCTGAACAGCGCGTTCATTTGAATGTGATTCTAACTCCCTTTTTCTTGAATATGCTTTCTCTCGTATATGCTTATTCTCGATGGCGTTTTTGTAAAGTGGTTTTTGTTTGTTGTTTGTTTTTTACTGGACTTTCACTCCAGTTTTATTTTAGCATTTTGTGCGAGTTTTACCAATCAAGCAAATTAAGGAACTCTTTGATTCTGTTGAAGTCTGTTGCCTGCATGGTGGGAAAATATTATAATCATTGTTTGGGTTTCAAACAATTCTGCCCTTCCATTCACAAACCCATCTTCCGCGTCTTATGTCAGTGAACATGGAACTATAATGTCTTAATAACAACCAGTCAATTAATGAATACATAAACGAGCATGATTATTGTATGAAATATTTCAGTTATGTGGTGTGCGTTAATTACTTGTTTTCGGAAACTTAGATTTATTCATGATTAGTCAGTTACCCCTGCTGCATGCCGCTTCTAAATAAACAAATAAATGAAGAAATAAGATAAAATTAAATTAAATTAAGATATAAAAGCACAAAGCGCAGAAACTGTTGTTGTATCTACTATTGTCACTGAAAACAGATACACATTCTATCGTTATTCAGTGTATGCTCCACCGTCAGTGATAAGTTGTTTTTTTTTACATTGTTGCTTAGTCTTTTTTTTAAGTTTTGCTACCGGCAACACTGAGAAACCAACTTGATCGCCTTATTTCATTTGCGATGTATAATAAGAAGATATTCTGTCGATGTGTGTTTGTTTTTAACTTGCACGTACAGCCATTCTGACATTTTTGTCCGATGTTTCATATTTTGGATCGTGTCACAGAGATGACTTAGAAAGGATGAAATTCGTTCAATGCACCGTCATTCATTCCGGTGATCGTGGACATAATTATTATTATAATAATTATTATTGTGGGTGTTTTGTCTTTCTGTTTCAACCAATAACCGAAAATATTTGTTCATTGTTATTTTTATTTCTCTTCGGGATTCCTACTGACATCAATTAGGAAAAGAAAGATGTTATTACGGTGTTATATTTCTACTGACCACCACCATCACCACCACAACAACAACAAATCCTAAAGGCTTAGATTCTACTATACGACTGAACGAGAAGAAATCTATTTTGCTGCTGTTTGTTTTACTTCTGCTACCATGTAAAATGAAGAAGTGTATTCCATTGTGTGACAAAAACAAACAAAAAAAGTTCGCAAATTTTTGCGTATTTCTTCCTGCTACCATGTAAGTGTATTTCGTAGTGTGCGAAAAAAAACAACCAAAAACAAAAACAACCAAACAAAAAACAAAACAAAAAAAAAACTTGTTCGCAGATTTTTTGTGTTTCTTCTTCTTCTTGCTACCATGTAAGAAGAAGTTTATTTTCTTCTTGAAAAAACAAAGAAAACAAAAACAAAGAAAGCTTCGAAAATTTTATCACAACAACAGCAAGGGACCATTATTGGCTGTGCTGACTGACCTATAGCTTCGTGGAGAAGAAAAAAACACACACTCCCTTTTGGAGATAACAACAACAACAAAAAAAAGAAAAGAACAAAAGTCACCTCAGTTGTGAGACAACCAGACTGTGCCTCCTCCTCTGCCTGTGTGTCTGTGCTGCGACTGCCCTGTTCCAGTGGACCTGACAGTCAGAGGACCACGTCAGCAAAGGCCCGGGATGCTCCACTGGGGTGGAGCCAGCCACCCTGCCTGCCACCCGACCCCCTGCCGGGTGTGGTTGGGCTTTGCAGCAGCCACCCGGATTTTCCAACCCAGGGATTATCATTGTTGTTGTCGTTGTTGTTAGCAGTCCTCATCCGCAAGTAAGTGCATGCTTTTTTTTTTCTTTTCGTTTTTGAGGTGTGTTGTTGTGTGTTGTGTTGTTGTTGTTGTTGTTGTAGTGGTGGTGGTGGTGGTATGTGTGTGTGTGTATGTGTGTGTGTGTGTGTGTGTGTGTGTGTTGTTGTTGTTGTTGTTGTTGTCGTCGTTGTTTTTGTTGTTACTGTGATGATGGTGGTGGTGGTGCTGGCGGTGGTGGTGGTGGTGTTGGTCGTGGTTGTATGTGTGTGTGTGTGTGTGTGTGTGTGTGCATGTGCGTGTGTGTGTGTGTGTGTGTGTGTGTGTGTGCGCGCGCATACGTGCGTGATTGCGTGCGTGTGTGTATAAGTGTGCGTTGTGTGTGCGTGGGTGTATGTATGTGTGTGTATGTTGCAGGTGTGCGGGTGTGTGTGTGTGTATGATACTCTTGCGGTTCGCGTTCTAACATGTTTAATAATATTTCTCTTAAAATGAACACACAAAAAAACCTTGGGTTTTTAGCGTTCTCATCAACACTGTTATCGTCACCATTCTCATTCTGTGAACATCATCATGATCATCATCTGTCAGCCTTTATTTTTAAATGCACACACACACACACACACACACGCACACACACACACACACACACACACACACACACACACACGCACACACACACACACACGCGCGCGCGCGCGCGCACACACACACACACACACAAATATAGATAGATAGATAGATAGATAGATAGAGAGAGAGAGAGAGAGAGAGAGAGAGAGAGAGAGAGAGAGAGAGAGATTCATTTTTATATAGATATCTTAAGAAGTCACACAGATCGCATCAAGAGCACAAAGATGACATCAAGATTAGTCACCACCCCCTCCCACTCCCATACACACATTATAAGTTACATAATAATTCAGTAATGTGTGCTCTCAGATATCATGAATGGCTGAAGTTCTGTTTTTTTTATCAACAGAAAAAAAAGGAGAGAGAGAGAGAGAGAGAGAGAGAGAGAGAGAGAGAGAATGAATGGTTTATTCATATAGGCCATTGCCCCTCATGAAAGGGCGTCAGACAAAAACATATGTGAGAAGAAAATAAGCAAGACAAATATCATACGTTGTCATGCAGTATACACTTAACTAAGTAGTACACAGCAGATAAATAACAACACGCCTATTTAACTGAACTCAATAAAGTAATCGTG
>NC_134896.1:33677658-33680158 GCF_041734735.1 Babylonia areolata
CAGACACAGACACACACACACAGACACAGACACACACACACACACACACACACACACACACACACACACACACACACACACACACACACACACACACACAGGGCAGCAGCCAGACGAAACAGCTACAATCAAAAGAAGAAAAAAAAAGACGAAGGTCAGACAGACAGACAGACAGACAAGACAGGCAGACAGATAATCAGACAGATAGAAAGACTGGCCGGTCAATGAACAGAGGGCCAGGGTGACTCAACAGACAGTAGCCCCCTCCCCCTCCCCATAATTTTATCCTCATGAAGAGAATGAAAGGATTTTTTCCAAGATGTTGGTACGAACAAATACCCCCCTCCCCCTTTTATTTCTTCTTCTTCTTCTTTCTTCTTCCTCTTCTTCTTCTTCTTCTTCCTCCTCCTCCTCCTCTTCTTCTTCTTCTGTCTGTGTAAGCACCCATAAAAGAAGGAGGGGGCGTTTGTCAGGCCCTCGCCGATTTGCCGATTATCCCCCCTTCATTTGACAGATGAGGGGGGAGGGGCTGGGGGTGGGAGTGGGGTTGAGGGACTTAGGGGCTTGGAAAACGACGGCGTATTATTATTATTGGTTGAGCTAAACGTCTTTTCACAGGAAAAAAAAAAAAAAAAAAAGGAAAGGAAACAACATAAAACGGCGCACCGGCGTTTCCGATGGCGGAAGATCATTGATGGGGTGGTGGGGGGGTGGTGGGGGATGAGAGGCGGGGGTAGGTGGGGGGTAGGTTGGAGGGGGTGGACCCATCAGCGGTCCATTCACAGAAAACACATCAGTCTCTGTCACGCTTGTTGTACTGCTGCTGCTGCTGCTGGTGGTGGTGGCAGCACAACTGGAAGGCATGGGAACGGAAGCAAAATACAGGGAAGGGGGGTACCGGGGGAAAATGGGGGGGGTCAGGAAATGAATGGTTAGGTCAAAGAGATGGGATCTTTCTTTTTTTCTTTTCTTTTTCTCCTCATTTTATCTTTCTGTTTTAGTTGATTTAGCAGTTCATTCATTCATTCATCTGTCTTATTTATTTCTTATTTCCAGTCAGCACGTTATCTGTCTCTATCTATCTATCTATCTATCTTATTCATTTTTTTTAGTTAATTAGCAAGTATCTATCTATCTATCTATTTATCTATCTATCTATCTATTTCTTATTTTTAGTCAGCACGTTATCTATCTCTCTTTTGGGTTTTGTTGACTCACTTGTGTAAACAAAGTGAGTCTATGTTTTAGCCCGGTGTTCGGTTGTCTGTGTGTGCGTGTGTGTGTCTGTGTGTCTGTGTGTCCGTGGTAAACTTTAACATTGACATTTTCTCTGCAAATACTTTCTCAGTTGACACCAAATTTGGCATAAAAATAGGAAAAATTCAGTTCTTTCCAGTCATCTTGTTTAAAACAATATTGCACCTCTGGGATGGGCACAAAAAAAAAAAAAAAGAAGCCTAATTATATGCAAACTGCATTTACTGTTATATCTGTATTTTTTGTATCCTCTAAACTTGGCACTTTGACCTCTTATTCTGACACAACAACAAGAGGAGTCATTATTATCATTTTTTGTTCAAACAGGAACTTCTTTTGCTAAGCATGGAATTTTTTATTTATTTTGCAAACGTTTTTGGTGCAGATAGCAAAAAAAGGGAAATTACTCTGTAATTAATGCAAGGGGACTTAATTGATCACAAGTGAGTCTTGAAGGCCTTGCCTCTCTTGTTTGTTGTTGTTGTTGTTTTTTGTTTGTTTGTTATGGGGTTTTGTTGTTGTTTTTTGTTTGTTTTAGGTTTTGTTTGTTGTTTTTATTGGTTTTTTTTGTTTTTGTTGTTGTTTTGTCTTTTTGGGGGTCTGGGTGGGTTGGTGTTTTTTTTGACACTGGTGGTGGTTCGTTGTTTATTCAAGGAGGGTCGGAGAGTTAGCTGACACCTTTCTTCTTCTGGTTTTTTTAATTTTGATTTGATTTTTTAAACTTGCCGTGAGGTTGATGTAATGTCAAGTGAGGACCTTGTCTGTCTGTCACACAGAGAAAATGAATTAGAAGACAAAAGGAGAAGGGAGCGGGATGGAATGGGGGGGGGGGGGGGGCGAAAAATCGGCTGGTGGTGTCGAGTTGGAATATGGGGGTAGGGGTGAGTTGGTAAAGTGCTGTCGACGATTGGGAGGTGAGACAGGATCATTGCGGGGACTTGGGGCGTCGGGGGGTAGAGTAGGAGGAGGGGTGGGGGTGGGGTGGGGTGGGGGAGAGGGTAGGTGCCCGGAAATAGGTTCTCTAAGAGTGGGAGGAGGAGGAGGAGGAGAAGGAGGTGTGTGGGGGTAGTTCTAATTCAGTCCACGGTGATATATAGGGGGCTGTATTATTCTTATCGCTGTGTGTGTGTGTGTGTTTTCCTCAAAGGGCCCTGAAGTCATTTGTCATGATCGTCTTCGTCGCGTTCCCTGAACTTGGTTCAGTAGTAGTATAGTTATTATCATTCCTCCCATCCTCAAATCT
>NC_134896.1:33685158-33697658 GCF_041734735.1 Babylonia areolata
ATGTATGTATGTATGTATGTATGTATGTATGTGTGTGTGTGTGTGTGTGTGTGTGTGTGTGTGTGTGTGTGTGTGTGTGTGTGTGTGTGTGTGTGTGTGTGTGTATGTATGTGTGTGTGTGTGTGTGTGTGTGTGTGCGTATGTGTGTGTGTGTGTATGTATGTATGTATGTATGTATGTATGTATGTGTGTGTGTGTGTGTGTGTCTGTGTGTGTGTATATGTGTGTGTGTGTGTGTGTGTGTGTGTGTGTGTGTGTGTGTGTGTGTGTGTGTGTGTGTGTGTGTATGTGTGTGTGTGTGTGTGTGTGTGTGTGTGTGTGTGTGTGTGTGGATGGTTATATGGTTTTTGTTTTGCTATTAATGTACTCATGATATCATCAGGATTTAAGTCTTATGTTTCATTCGGTTGGGTGGTAGATTGGTTTAATACGTTTTGCATTGTTTATTTGTTGTAGTTTTTCGTCCCCACTGGAACCAGTTGCATTGCTCGGACGGAAGAGCCTAGTATGGTCGTAACCCGCTACTAACTGTGTGCAGTATGGAACTGACCAATGGCGTAGTTCGGTCAACGTAGGAATTTTAGTCACGTGTAACTGTCAAAAAGTTTGAACCAAGCAATGCAACTGGTTCCTCCAGCGTCACGCAATATATGTCTGGCTTTTTCTTCTTCAGGTAGAGCCTAGTTCCAATCTTTGTGTTTTCTTTCTCCTTTCTTAAAAACAAAACAAAAACAAAAAACCCCAAGAAAACAAACACACACACACACACACAAAACCGCCCAGATCATAGACCTAGATTCTTTCTCTTTGCCTTCCATGGGAATCATGGAGCAGGAGATTCTGAGTGTCCGTCCAGACCTGTCTTGCCTCTTTGGAACACCATGGGTCGTGGCACTGAGCTCTATTTGATATCTCATTCCGTGTCCCACTGCAGAATAGCCCTCCAAGACATGTGGCGCCAGCGCATTATTATTCCAGCTCTGTCCCTTCTAAAGTAGCACGAATGTGGCGTCAAATTGGGTTCTCGCTCCGTCTCGCGAACAAGTGACTGGGGAGTTAGAATGATTGTTTCTCTCTCTCTCTCTCTCTCTCTCTCTCTCTCTCTCTCTCTCTCTCTCTCTCTCTCTCCTCCTCGGAGATTCTGTGGTGAGCAATTTTGTTGCGTGGATAGTTTGCAGCGGGAAAGTGGAACGAGAAGAAGGAGAAGTTGAAGTATGGGGTGGGAGGGGTGGAGGGTGGTATGATGTGAAGTGCGGTACCGTTTCTGTCTGAAGCCGAGGAAATGATTATGTTGTCATATTTCATCTTCTGAGATGATAGCGATGCCGTTTGTTGACCAGTCGGAAATGGACCAATGTATACACACATACATAATTATACATACATGCATAAAGAAAGAAAGAAAGAAGGGAGGAAGGAAGGAAAGAGGGAAAAGGTGATTTTTTGTGATTTTTTTTTTATTTTTTATTATGATATTTTTGCGTAGACTGGGTAAATTTATGAGATGCTATAATTACTAGCCTCCCCCCCCGTACTCCCCCTCTCTCCCCCCTCCCCTCGCCCCTTCCCCGCCTCATTTTTTTTTTTAAAGAGGGGTGGTTACTAGATTTATCTCATTATGAAATTGGTTTGGGATGTTTGGATTGGTTTGGGGTTATTTTCCTATCCATTATTAAAACTCGTCATCGTTGTTTCCTTAGGTAAACCCTCCCCTCCTCCCCCACCCCCAACACACACACACACACACACACACACACACACACACACACACACACGCACACATAGAAACGTTAAACGATCCTGCGTCATCACCTTCGAGTTTTCGTTTAGGTCATCATTATCGTGATCGTCGTTATCGTCACGCTCACTTCTCACTTTCCTTTTTCTCTCTTGTTTTATTCAAGCACTTGTGTTATGAAAGGAAAAAAAGTCTCGATCACAAGGACATATATATATATATATGTGTGTGTGTGTGTGTGTGTGTGTGTGTGTGTGTGTGACAGGGGAACGACCACGCCGCTTTCTCGCAGTCCCGCGCTTTCTCACATTGTGCGAGAAAGTGTGGCATTGTGAGAAAGCGTGGGCTGACGTCCTGTTCGAAGACGAACGACATTGTCGTTACCGTGTACATTTGTATCGATTGAGATGATAAGAGGGGCTAGTTAATATTGATGACAATTCCTTTTGCCCCGTGGCAAAAGATAAAACCTTGATCCTAGTGATTAGGTACGAAGCCTTGTGAATGAATGAGTATATTATGTGACCGCTTCGTTCAACTAGAGATCTCGAGTGCTGCCACAGATCTATACACGATGAATTATTCATCATTTCTCTTTCAGCCCTACAGAGTCACGTGAGTAACAGGCTCTGAATAATTCAAAAGTGAACGTTGCCTTTAATTCCTAAGTTAAGTCGAGATAAATATAATACAAGTAAACTTCACCACACACACGAAGTAAAAGCGTGTGCGAATCGACACGGGCGTTATTGATTCAAACGAGTGACTGTGTAATGACACAACAGACACAATCTTTCCCTTCCGGCTAGAGATATGAATCTATATAAAGGGTTGTGGTGATTTGATGGGTTTCTAAAAGATGATTATGGTCGGAAATCGTTGGAAAGAATAATACACCTTTTTGTCTTTGTTGGAAGAAGCATCACATTGTTTTGTTGTTGTTGTTTGTTTATTATTGTTGTTTTTTGCCTTTTATCTTGCTTGCTTTATTTTCTCTTTTTTTCATGATTATTTTTTTTTTGTTTAGTTTTCTTTCTTTCTCTCTTTCGTTGTCTTTTTTTTTTCTTGCTTGCTTTCTTGTTCACGTTGGGTATCAGAAAATTTAGTTTTCTTGTTCTTTCTTGTTTCGTGCTTTGAATATTATATACTACCTTGTGCTTACTTTCTTTTTATTTTCCTTTTCTATGTTGCTTGCTCACATTAGATATTAGATAATCTCCCCTCCTCTCTCTCTCTCTTTCTTTTCCTTCCTTCTTTCTTTCTTTCTGTCTTTTTTTTCTTTCTGTCTGTCTGCCAGTCTGTCAGTCTGTCTGTCTTTCATGACTGCCTACTTGCTTGCTTTTTTCTTAGCGGGACTTGGAATGGCCTCAAAATTATTTGAGATAGTTTCATTTGACAAAATTTACATACACTGCTGAGGACGTTTTGAGTCATGAGCTCATAATGCTTGCTGCACATGTAACAGCTAACTAAAGCGTCTCCTCCCATCTTCTTGCCAGCGAGATGCAGGCTATTCTTTTAACCCCTAACGTCTCACCAGTTTCCCCGCTTCCTTCGTATTCCGCCAATCAGAATATTGGTCAATTGCCCCTCTGTTAGATTGTCCAGGAAACGCGCTCGGCACCCATGAGAAAGAAAAAAAAGAAGAAAAAACACGAAGAGAGAGAGAGAGAGAGAGAGAGAGAGAGAGAGAGAGAGAGACAGACAGACAGACAGACAGACAGATATACAGAGACAGACAAAGAGAGAAAAGCTGTTGAACACAACATGGGCAAAACAGTACCATCACTCAGATGGGAAGAACACAACAAAACAGAAAATACAAAAAATGAAAAGAAGTAAAGAAAGAAACTGCCAAGTTCTCTGTTTCCATATGAACATACTCAGAGACATACAGACAGACATACCATCACACTCAATATGAATAAGAACTGAAGATCGAGAGATAACTGTTGGTGTACCACTCTTTCCCCTGCCCTTCAGTTATTGCAAGTTTTCCTCTATCCTTCCAACACCCATCATTAACCCTTTAACCATCGTCGTACCTCATGGGTGAAAAATTACCTACACTTTCATTTAAATCTTCAGAATTCATCCAGTTTTGCAACTGTGTAACTGATATTTTATGACGTTGTCTATTCATAATTTGTGCACACACCCCCACCAGAAATAGTTGTGTTTTGTTTGTAAACAAAGGCGTAAATAAACAATGAAATCATCATTGTTTAACTTCCATCCAGCGATCCAACTCGCGTTCACGTCTACTGCACGCGGGGAGCTGAAAATAGTTGAGACAACTGCGTACAAGAGAAAACTGAAGAGCGAATTAGCGCTTTGTCCCATCCGCTTTTTATCTCAACGAGGGGGAAATATTTTTTGTGTATCTCTCACTAATCAATTTGAAGCTTTGCCCTTATCAGTCAGATCTTTCTGTTGGAAGATTAACTCACTCAGTACGGCCAGTCCTCTCTTCTCCTCTACAGACACCTCGGATGTCCAGTGGGTGTCTGAATGACCCAACCTTTAGCTTCCGTCGTCAGAATTGTGGTATTCTTTGTCAACATTCACGTCTTCAGTATAAGAGCTTTCCGCTTGCAATATTTTGATGATGGTAATTGGGGTGAAACGCTGTTAACGTCGTCTCTTTCGCCGTTCGTATCGAGAGAGTTAAAGACTCACGCAAAATGCGAAGGCGTGCGTACGTGTGTTATTTGCCGTTGTTGGTGCAGAAAGTAACAGTACCCCCCACCCCCACCCCCCAACCCCCATTTCATGTATGCTCTTGGGTGTAAATATGGGATGCTTTTTATCAGATATCACGTACTTTTTTTTCTTGTTGTAATTGTGGTGTTTCGCTGCTCTGAGTACTTATAACTATGACTTGAAAAGTAACTTCATGTTCTTTTTAATGTACATCTAACAATTTTGATGAGAGGACGGCTGGCTGGATATTTCATACAGTTTGTGGGGGAAAGAACAAATATAAATGAAATGGTTCAACTCTCTCTCTCTCTCTCTCTCTCTCTCTCTCTCTCTCTCTCTCTCCTGTATTTTTTTTCTATTTTTGTTCATTGATTGCTTGATGTAAAAACAAAAAAAACCCAAAAAACACAACAATAAACAATTGTTGCTTATTCAATTTACCATCATGAAATAAAATCTTGACTTGACTTGAAAAACAGAACTGCTGTCTTTTCTATTTTCATGTGAACATACTCAGAGACAGGTATCCAGACACAGAGACAGACAGACAGACAGATAGACAAGACAGACACACACACACACAAAATGTTAATGAGAACTAAAAAGATCGAGCAATAACTAGTAAACTCTTTCCCAGTTTCCTTCCCCGTTATTCACTGCACATTTTCTCTATCCCTCCAACACCCACTATTAACCCTTTAACTTCCACCACTCACCCAGTGGTGACAACAACGCGTGTTCACGTCAGTAACGAGTGAGAGATATGCGAAATAGTTTTCCCTCTCTGAGATACCCTCCAAAAAACATGGACGTGAGAGAGAGCAATCTGCGCTCTTAAATCTTATCCTGTAAGTAGTTGTTTCAACTATTTTCAGCTCGCAGATTTGAATCTTTGTCCTTATCAGGTAGTCTTTCGTTGGAAGATTAAAATTATTTTAATATTTATGCAAAAAGCGAAGGTGTGTGTGTATATTTACTGCTGTCGGTGCAAAGAATGACATTGACCCCCCCATTTCATGTTTGCTCTCCGGTATAAATCTGGGAGGTTTTATTTATCAAAATACCATGTGCATCTTGTCTTAATTGCAATGATTTGCTGTTTTCAATGTTTGATTTGAAAAGTATCTCCTTGATAAATACGTTTTTCTTCCGACGCCCAAATCTGTAAACAACCTGTTTTAATGTACGTCTAACAATTTGGTAATTGGACAACTCATAGGATGCTTTATTAAATTCATGGAAATAATTATAGAGAAATATTAACCAATGTGTTCTCCATACACACACACACATGTGCGCGCGCGCACGCACGCACACACACACGCACACACACACACACGTGTGTGTGTGTGTGTGTATATATATATATATATCGAGAGAGAGAGAGAGAGAGAGAGAGAGAGAGAGAGAGAGAGATGCAGAACATGGGTAAAACAATGTCTTTACTCTGAGAGAAAAAAAAAGCCCAAAGAAACTGCCATCTTCTCTATTTTCGTTTGAACATACTCAGGGGCCAGCAAACATACAAACAGGCAGACAGACAGAATACCATCACTCATACAATCTAATGAGAACTAATGATTTAGCAATAACAAGCAAACTATTTCCCAAGTTCCCTCCCCATTATTTATCACAATGTTTCATCGACTATCCCTCCAACACCCACCATTAACCCTTTAACTTCCACCACTCACCCAGCACTGCAAACATGTCGTCATGTCAGCTTGTGCGAGGAGCTGAAAATAGTTGAGACAATTACGTACAAGAGAAAATTTAAGAGCTCTGATCGCACTCTCCCGTCCACTTTTTATCTCAGAGAGGGGGAAATATTTCGCATATCTCTCAGTCGTCAATTTGAAGCTTTGCCCTTATCAGTCAGGTCTGTCGTTGGAAGATTAAAGACTAACGCAAAATGCGAAGGCGTACGTGTATATTTGCCGTTGTCGGTGCAGAAAGTGACTGTGACTCCCATTTCATGTTTGCCCTTGGGTATAAATCTTGGAGGTCTTTAAAAGGTGTTTTTTTTTTGTTTTTGTTTTGTTTTTTAACTTAAATCAGATATTCGTGTGTTGTTTTCCCCTGTCTTAGATATAATATTTTGCTGCTCTGGGTGTTTGTTAATGTTAAAAGGTGATGTTGAAAGGTATCTTCTGGATATGTTTTCTCCTGCAATGCCCCGAACCAGTTAATTGCCTGTGTTAATGAACACCAAAATTTAACAATTTGATGACAGGACGACTGAAAGGATGCTTTATCCCATTCGTGGAAAAATCAGAATATATGCCAACTTGTTTTCCACACACACACACACACACACACACACACACACACACACACACACACACACACACACACACACACACACACACACACACACACACACACACACACACACACACACACACACACACTCACACACACACATGCACACACACACAATGTGCGTGTGCTTCCAACGTGCCCAACTATGTAAAGCACACGATATCTGAAAAAAAAAGCAGCTCAGAGCAGCAAAACATTACAATTAAGACAAGAAAAAGCGCGTGATATCTGAAAAGAAAAAAACAACCAACTATCCCAGATCTGTAAGAGGTAGACTAAAAGAATCTTGGTAAAAGTCGACTTACGTGGCATAAAAGAGGCGACGTATCGAGCCACAGGCTCTTCTTCAGGGGAAAAAAAAATCAGATCCCAGATCAGTACCCAAAAGCAAACATGAAACTGGGACCACTGTTACTTTCTGCACCCGCTACAGGCAATAACACACGTACGCAAGTCCTCAAGCGTACTGTTTGTTTTGTTTGTTTGTTTTGTGTACTGTATTGTATATCATTGCACTGCGTTGCTTCGTGTAGTTTTGTGCAGAAGTATTCATTTTATCGCAACTGATTCTGCTGAGTTAAATAAATTCGGGCTGCTCTCCCCGGGGAGAGTCACAGGACAAAAGCGCAGCTCCACCCCCTTTTATCATCATCATCATCATCATCATCATCAACAACAACTTCTTCTTCTTCTTCTGTCTGCAAGGGTATTTATATTACCGTGTTTATTTGTTTTTCGGGAAGGAAATATTTCGTGAAGGATTAGTAGTTGTATGGGGAAAGGCGGAGGGGTGGGGGTTGGGGGTTGGGGGGGGGGGGACTAATCTATCTACGACACCGACATAGGTAAAGCCACGTTCCCTGACCTTGTAGTCAATAAAATGACAAAGCGGTAGACGGGAGACTCGATAAGTTAGTAGCATTGGGATCAAAGGGGAGGTAACAGAGTCAAGTCACTTTTTTTCCCCCTAAAAGGGGTACGTGACGCTGCGCTGTGGAAAGGTTAAGGTTAAGGCTCGACGCGGAAGGGGATGGGAAATAAGTTTGCGCTCAGTTCAGCGGGCCTTGAGTTGTCCGTGTGAAAATCGTCAGTTGTTGTAGAGGCCTGGTGATTTTTTTTTTTAATACAAATATATGCATTAAATCTTAACTCCGATTTCCAACATTTCAACATTTATTATGTACACGCACACACAGACACAGACACAGACACACACACACACACATACACACGCGCGCGGATATAGATAATCTTCCATGGATATAGATAGATAGCTAGATATATGCCTAAGTGTGTGTGTGTGTGTGTGTGTGTGTGTGTGTGTGTGTGTGATGACGCAAGACTTTCAAGACTGGGTTGTTGTTTTTTTTGTTTTTTGTTTGTTTTTTTTGGGGGGGAAGAGGGAGGTTGTTTTGTTTTTTGTTTTTTCGATATAATTTTACATGATTGTTAAGCAAACAGCCAATTTTGAAACAGAAAAAACGTTATGGCTCAAGAAATTGGGAACACTTATGTATGAAATTAGGTCTCGGATCCTATAGAGAGGATACATTCAACTATTTATTTATTTATTTATTTATTTATTTATTCATTCATTCACTCATTTGACACTACGATTATGCTACATAAAAAATGACTTATTCGTGGATTTGAGAAATAAACAAATAGCAAGAACCTTAATGTCTGAAAATATCCTTAATTAATTTTCCAAACACGTTGAATTTACCGACCAGGGGTGAGTTGCAAGAGTGTGATCTTAGTAGCGCAGAATTTGCTTAGAGTTAAGAATGTTCCTAACTCCACGGTAAATCCCATACGCTTAGGAACATTCTAAACTCTAAGCAAACTTAGTGCTGCGAAGATGGCCTTATGCAAACCTGGCCCTGTTGTCTGACTGACGCCTTTAAGTTCAGCGTGTTCATGGCTTGGGTCTTGGGGCCGGGTTGCACGAGGCGATATTTGCAACGCTTGGTTTGTTTAGACTTAAGAATGTTCCTGAGTTTATGGAATTTTCCGTGTAGTTATATATGGAGCCTCCCGTCGGACCGACGGATGAGTAGGCAGGCAGGCTTATCTGTCGGTGTGTGTCCTCATATGAGAGAAGAGGCCGATTCTGGATGCGCAGCACTTCCCACAGGTGTTGCAAGGGAAAACGTCTCCAGAAGTTGAGCCCTGCTTCCTTCGCTCACGCTTCTCCTTAATGGCCAGCGTTCTCTTGTTTTCAAAGGTCTTTATGCCACAAGAGCACAGCATCCTCCAGCGAGAGCGGTCAAGGGCATCTGTTTCCCAGGAAGCGATGTTTATGTCACAGGCTTTGAGGTTTGTCTTCAAGGTGTCCTTGAAGCGCTTGCAGGGTGTTCCAAGTTCGCGGTGGCCTTCCTTCAGCTGGCCATGCAAGAGCATCTTCGGGATCTTGCTGTCTGTCATGCGGACAACGTGTCCTGTCCAGCGTAGCTGACACTGAGTCAGCAGGCTTTCGATGCTGGGCAGGCCTTCGAATAATGGAATTTTCCGTGGAGTTAGGATCATTCTTTTTCTTCCTCGTTCGCCTCCCATTAGATGAGCAGCCCGGTGTCCTCGATGAAGGCTGCCGTCCGTCGCAGCTCCTCCAGGGTGCCGTACAGTTTGGCTTCCACTGCTGTCGGTGTTGGCCAGTACTTCCTCCTGGATGCTGCATGCGTCCTACAGTCTTGAAGGATGTGGTCGGTTGTCATTGGTCCCTCACCACAAGGGCACTCTCCACTCTGTCCAATGCCAAATTTTGTGTGCATGTGGTAGAGCAGGCGGTTGTGTCCAGTCCTCAGGCGGAAGATTTTGATCTGTTCCCGTCGTTCCAGCAAATGGAATCTGTCTTCTGGGTTATATTTGGGGTGCTGGAGGCGTCACTTTATTCCTTGCTGTGCCTGGATGATTGTCTTGATTTCATCGTATGACACCAGTTTGTTGGCCTGCTCCTTCTGTGCACCGTCTTTTGCCAGAATGTCCGCTTTTTCGTTGCCTCTGATGCCACAGTGTGCTGGTACCCATTGTATCACCACTTTCTTCACTCTGGCACTCAGGGCAACAAGGGCTGAAGTGAGATGGTTCTGTTCTGTGCAGCGGGAGTTCTTGAGGGCTTGGAGCACGGAGAGAGCGTCTGAGAACACCACCACCTGCCCTGTTGTTCTTGTGGAGTTCTGCGAGACTGTTCTTAACGACATCAGCAAACTTTGCGCTGTGAAGTTCGCTCATGCAACCCACCTCTGGTTCGGTGGAGGATTCGTTGTTCGAGGGGGTGAGTCCTGGCTGACATCCGTTCATTAACAAGCATTTGTACCCTGCGGCATCATCCGTCGATGATTGATTGCATGTGACGGTTGACCAATGGAATAGTTCGGCTCAGAGTTTCAACTTCACACCTTGGAGTAATGTATTTCGTGATTGGTCAGCCTTCAGCGCTCCTTCATCGCATGATAACATTCCGGCGTCAGAACGTGGACTTCCTCCTCGGGAAGTTTTCATCGCCGGGATCTGCAGGCGGGTCTTCGTCTGATTTTATTCTGTTTCAGTTTTCAGTTTCAGTCTCTAGAGGAGTTTGTCACTGCGTTCGGACGAATCCATACACGCCACACTACCTCTGCCAGGCAGTCTCCCTGACAGCAGCGCAACCCAACGTGTTTAGTCAGGTATCGGGTACATGCACGAATGTGTGTGTGTGTGTGTGTGTGTGTGTGTGTGTGTGTGTGTGTGTCTATTAGAGTGGATTTCTTCTGAAGAAATTTACCAGAGGACACAGCATTTTTGTCGGCATGGGTTCTTTTTTTTCTCCTTCTTTTTCCAAGCGTGTTCGTCACACGGGACCTCGGTTTATCTTCTCATCCGAATGACTATACGCTCAGTTTTTATTATCCAATCAAAGTTGAGAGAGAGGGCGAGAGCAGGAAACGAACCCACACCCTCACGGAACACTGTATAGGCAGCCTGTGAGTGTCTTATCCATTCTGCCAACTTCCTCCTTGATGTTATTGCTGATTGTTCAACACCCAGGTAACTTTAATTTTCAGAGTCTTCACGCCTCGAAACTTCCAACTAAAACCTAGCTTGGTGGCGAACACCACGAAAGCTTCTTGATCATGCGGGTACTTTTGTCGGAGTACGCGAACCGAACTTGCTGTTTTGGACATCACTTGGTTGTTTGGCACAAATGTGTTTCATTATTAGTTGTGAATATATGCCCTCCCCCCCCCCTTCTGCCCCTGGCCCCCACCCCCATCCCCCATCTCCCGCTCCATACACCCACCCCACCACCTTCTCCCGCTCCACACATACCAGCCAGCCCAGCCCACTTCTGACGCAATTATTTCGGTTAAAGCTGTGAAATGGCACACTGACTGGATACATACAGTGTGCCAGGCGTAGGCAATATATATGTTGTTTGTTTTTTTTTCCCTCATGCACTCTCACCGCAGCATGGCATCAGTAATTATCATCCAGTTTAACAAGGTTTTGTAATGATATATCACTATTAGCCAGGCAAGGGATTTGCCCTGTGGTGGCTTGCTGGCTGATTAAGCTGCAACGATGTGGGCAGACGTAGACATTATTACCCAGACTTATCCCAATGTTTGAAATAAGGATGTGTCTCCATCTCTTCTCCAAATCTCTCTGTCTGTCTGTCTGTCTGTCTGTCTGTGTCTCTTTCTAGCTCCCTGTCTTTGTCTGCATGCCTGTCTGTCTTTCTCTCTCTCTCTCTCTCTCTCTCTCTCTCTCTCTCTCTCAACAATTACAATACTTATGATTATCTCTTGGCCTATTTTGGTTTATTTTGTATTTACATGAATGAAGATAAGATTATGCATATATACGCTGAGCGACTGTTGTCGACATGTGTAAAATAGTGTTTGAGGTATTTGTTTGTTCTGTGCTGATGTTTATTAATAATGTTTTTGGTTGACAATACCCATAAAAATTGTGAACCCCAAGTCATTATGGCATTTATGCTGATGAAATTAAACAGTTTCAGTGTTCAGTTCAGCTTTCTGTCTGTCTGTCTGTCTGTCTGTCTGTCTGTCTCTGTCTCTGTCTCTGTATCTCTCTCTCTCTCTCTCTGTGCGTGTGTGCACTTTCTCTCTCTCTCGATCTCTCCCTCTCTCCATCTCTCGCTCCCTCTCTCTCTGTGTGCACTTTCTCTCTCTCGATCTCTTCCTCTCTCCCTCTCTCTCTCTCTGTGGACTTTCTCTCTCTCTCTCTCTCTCTCTCTCTCTCTCTCTCTCTCTCTGTGCACTTTCTCTCTCTCGATCTCTCCCTCTCTCTCTGTGCGCGCATTCTCTCTCTCGATCTCTCCCACTCTCTCTCTCTATGTGCACTTTCTCTCTCTCGATCTCTCCCTCCCCCCCCTCTCTCTCTCTCTCTCTCTGTGCGCGCTTTCTCTCTCTCGATCTCTCCCACTCTCTCTCTCTCTCTCTCTCTCTCTCTCTCTCTCTGTGCACTTTCTCTCGATCTCTCCCTCTCCCTCTCCCTCTCTCTCTCTGTGCGCGCTTTCTCTCTCTTGATCTCTCCCACTCTCTCTCTCTCTATGTGCACTTTCTCTCTCTCGATCTCTCGCTCTCCCTCTCTCTCTCTCTCTCTCTGTGCGCGCTTTCTCTCTCTCGATCTCTCCCACTCTCTCTCTCTCTCTGTGCACTTTCTCTCTCTCGATCTCTCCCTCTCTCTCTCTGTGCGCGCTTTCTCTCTCTTGATCTCTCCCACTCTCTCTCTC
>NC_134896.1:33710158-33715158 GCF_041734735.1 Babylonia areolata
TCGGGTGAGACGATAAACCGAGGTCCCTTGTGCAGCAAGCACTTGGCGCACTGAAAAAGAACCCATGGCAACGAGAGTGTTATGTTGCCCTCTGGGAAAATTATGTAAAAGGAAATCCATTCACACACACACACACACACACACACACAGCGCTCACAGTGGACTTTTAAGTTAGTGGCGATAGTACATGGCTTGTGACACGTGGACTAACAAACACACTTGGTGGGTTGGCATTATATCAATTTTTTTTTTGGTTGCAGTGTAGGTGGTGATGGTGACTTATCCGTTGTTTTGTTGCTGTTGTTGTTGTTGTTGTTGTTGTGGTCATGTGATGGTGTGGACTCGGTGAGGATCTTGTTTTCTTCTTGCTGCTCTTCTTCTGCTGTAGCTGATGTTGCTTTCTTCTTCCTTTCTTTTTCTCCTTGACGTTCGTTCCTTCACCATTATCAATCCTCAATCCACGAGTCTCTCTCTCTCTCTCTCTCTCTCTCTCTCTCTCTCTCTCTCTCTCTGCGCGCGCGCGCGCGTGTGTGTGTGTGTGTGAAAATGTAATGAATAATGTGTACATTTTCTAAAAAAAAGAAAACAAAATCTTCTCCTTTCTTCTCCTTCTTCATCTTCTTCTTTTTGTTGTCGTCGTTCTCTTATTATCACAGGTTCCCACGAGTGTATATCTATTTGTATGTGGCGGAAAAAAAAAGTGAAACAACAGCAACAACAACAATAAGAAAATAAACTTTTTTTTCTAAAAGTTACCTACGTTACTATTATCAGAGAGATTATCATTATCAGCAAGAAAAGAGACAGACAGACAGACAGACAGATGAAATGAAATGAAATGAAATGAAATTATGGTGCTTAGAGCCTCGCCGACCACCAAGGCCATCTCAAGGCTATCGCCGCGTTAATTACTACTACAAGGCTAAAAAAAACAACCAATTAAAACGAGTCACCACTTCAAACTTTCCACTCCAAAGTTAAAAAAAAACTTCCATAGTTTAAAACCTTCAAATCTGATTAAAAAGGTTCACTTCTTTTAAGAAGTCCATCAGCGCCCACGGAGGGACATTACGAAACAAAGTCTTCAAAGAAACCGCCGTGTAATGTCTGCGTCTAACGTCATGCAGATCCCAACAGTCAAGGAGCACGTGTTTCACGGTGAGAGGCTCGTCACAGGGAACGCATCGAGGGGCCTCCTCCCCCTTCAACAAGTAAGAATGAGTAAAAAAAAGTGTGCCCCGTACGCAGTCTGCACAGCACAGATTCCTCCTTTCTGTTCTTCACCCCCGAAGGGAGGGTCTCCCCCAGGTCCGGACGGATCTGGAAGAGCTTGTTGTCCATCTGGGTGTTCCACTTCTCTTGCCAAAGATCCTTAACGTAAGTATTGACCTTCCGCTTCATGTCTGTATAGGGTACCAAGGATCTGGACAATTCTTTCTTTACAGCGTTCCTGGCCAGCAGGTCCGCCCTTTCGTTACCACGAATGCCAACATGTCCGGGAACCCAGGCCAACACAACCTCGTATCCTTTCTTCGTTGCGAGAGTAAAAGTTTCATACAATTCCAGCAGTTTGGGATGAGTGATATTCCTGCAGGCGATCGCCTCCAGGGCTGATAAGGAGTCGGAAAAGATCATGAATCTCTTCTGTTTGGAAGAGAGAACCATTTTTAACCCCAGGACCAGTGCGGTCAGTTCCGCGGTGTATACCGAGCTGTCAGACAGGATGTGTTCCGTTGAGGGCCGGTCAGGAAAGGCGGGACAGAACGCAGATGCGGCGACTCCGTCCTCTGACTTGGAACCGTCAGTGAAGATGCCTTGAAAGGTGGGGAATTTGTGGCACAGTTCCGAAAAGTAGGTTCTGTAGGCCAGAGAACTGGTGGTGTCCTTACGGTACGAGGCCAGATCGAATCGGACCTCAGGTGTTGTAAAGGTCCACGGGGGGCTGTCAGGGAACTTAGAGAAATCTGAGATGCCACCGACATCCAGATCGGCATTTTCCAAGTGCGGCTGAATGCGGAGTCCGACAGATACAGCGACAGACAGACAGATGGTCACCGTTGCTCCACAGTGCCAAGCCCCCCTCGTCCCCCCACTCCCAACGCCCCACCTCCCCCCAGCTCCCACGCCCCCCCCCCGCCCCCCAGTGATAGAGTGTCGCTGTGTGGCCGAGGGCACCAAGTGTTAATCCCTACACAGCTAAAGGTATGCTTCAACAGGCTGTCACGTCTTCTATCCTTCTCGGCTGCATTTGTCTTTCATGGTCACAATTCGCTGCTCGGAGGAGGTTTGCTTTTGGTTGTTTTCAATTATTTGTCTCGTGGTTGTTGTTGTTGTTGTTGTTGTTGCTGTTGTTGTTGTTGTTGTTGTATTTTCTCGCCTTCAGTGTGTGTGTGTGTGTGTGTGTGTGTGTGTGTGTGTGTGTGTGTGTGTGTGTGTGTGTGTGTGTGTGTGTGTGTGTGTGTGTATGTGTGTGTGTGTGCGCGCGCGCGCGTGTGTGTGTGTGTGTGTGTGTGTGTGTGTGTGTGTGTGTGTGTGTGTGTGTGTGTTTAAAGCCTGTTTGTAGACCTGTTGGATCACTGATAATGCACGCACACAATATGAAAAATAATATGCCGTTTTTCTCTCAGTCCTCCACCTCATCCTCATCCTCATTCTCTGTCTTCTTCTTCTTCTCCTCCTACTCCTTTTCCTCCTTCTCCAATTTCTTCTTCTTCTTCTTCTTCTTCTTCTTCTTCTTCTTCTTCTTCTTCTTCTTCTTCTTCTTCCTCTTCCTCCTCCAATTTCTTCTTCTTCTTCTTCCTCATTCTTCTAGTTCTTATTGTTGTTCCTGGTCTTATTGTTCTTGTTCTTCTTCATCTTCCTGTTCTTTGTCTTGTTGTTGTTGTTGTTCTGTTTCTTTTTGTCCGTTTTCTAGTTCTTGTTCTTAATGTTCTTCCTTTTGTTGTTGCTGTTGTTGTTGTTCTTCTTCTTTTCAGCAGGCCTTTGCCTGCCTAGCCCATGCTTACTCTCCCTTCCCCTCCCCTTCTCTTCCGCTTCCTTTCCCCTCCTCTCACCTCACACCCCCTCCCCCACTTTCCCCCACCCTCCTTCCTCACTACCCGTCTTCAATTCTGGTTCTTCCTCCAAGCTGCTTGATTCCTCACTGTCAGCCCCCCCCCCCCCCCCGCCCCCCCGCCCCCCCTCACCGTGACAGGAGGCCACAACTAGGCCAATTAACCGGGGCCATCCCCCCCCCCGCCCCCCTCAAGTCATCAGTGTACATCAGTGTCATGGTCTACTGCTAAGCTAAGCAGGACAGAAGCGCGGGGTTAACCCCTTCAGTGCTGGAGGAAAAAACATAAGAAAGTGATGTTTCAAGTCATATGACTTTCCGAAACAATAAGCCTAAAACTGAGAAAATGGTCTGGAGATAATATACCACTCTAGATAAACGGTGTGAATTTTCAGCCTTCCAGAGTTATTTCCATTTATCAGTAACGTTACCATGCACGTAGGTGATGCGTGCTGCGGCACTCAAGGAGTTAAACAAGGTAGATGACAGAAGGTAAGTTGGCACTCATGGGAGGGCAAGGGGCAGGGGAAAAACATGACGTAATGGAAAACATCGTGAAGGTATACACGCACGGAGTTTTAGCTTTTAATAGTTGTTGTTTTGTATGATGCTACTTCGTCAAAAGTTCATGTGGTACTGTGCATGTGGGTTGGTTAGTGTATCAGGGGAGGGAGGGAGGGAGGGAAAAGAACATGAAGGCAAGGTTTAGCTTTTTCGTGCTTGTAGTTATTAAAGTAATGATGGTATGTGATGTGAGAGTTTCATGGGTAATATTGCAGGTTTAGTTGTGTGTGTGTGTGTGTGTGTGTGTGTGAGAGAGAGAGAGAGAGAGTGAGAGAGAGAGAGAGAGAGAGAGTATGTGTGTGTGTGTGTTGTGGTGTGTGTGTGTGTGTGTGTGTGTGTGTGTGTGTGTGTGAGAGAGAGAGAGAGAGAGAGAGAGTATGTGTGTGTGTTGTGGTGTGTGTGTGTGTGTGTGTGTGTGTGTGTTGTGGTGTGTGTGTGTGTGTGTGTGTGTGTGTGTGTGTGTGTGTGTGTGTGTGTTGTGGTGTGTGTGTGTGTGTGTGTGTGTGTATGTGTGTGTGTATGTGTGTGTGTGTGTGTGTGTGAGAGAGAGAGAGAGAGAGAGAGTGTGTGTGTGTGTGTTTCACGTAGAGAAGGGTGGGGGCAATGAGGGAGGGAATACAACGTGAAGGCAATGGTCATTAGCTTTTAAGGTTGTTAAATAACAATAATATGTGAGAGTTTATGGGTACTTCAGGTTGGTTAGTGTGTTTAAATATAGAAGGGAAGGAAGGAAGGAAGGGAGGAGGGAAGAAAGGAAGGAAGGAAGGAAAGGAAAGGAAAAAAACATGAAGGCAATGGATTATAGCGTCAAGTTTTGTTGTTTGTTTATTTGTTTAATTTCATTATTTCATTACTTACTGTTTATGAATGTTATTTGATACAATTGATAATATGGTTCATCAGCCATCATGTTAAAATTGAAGTGCAACGGTGTGAGCACAGTATAAGCTTTAAGCTTGTTGATGCTCTTTTGTCATTGATTGCATTGTAATCATGTGTATTTATGAACAATTAAAGATTATTTAAACCAAGTTTTGTTGAGAATAAAAATTATGCATGATCCGCCGGGGCAGAATTGGTGAATTAAGCGTTGGACTTGTGGTCTGATATTGACCAGTGATCACGGTACGACTGAGGATTAAGGTGTTGTGTCCTTCGGGGAAAATCAGGCCATTTATTCCGATTTTCCTTACCTCCCACCCATGTGTGAATGGGTACCAGACTTCCGGGTTTGTGGAGGCTATGATTGCGGAAGGAATCGCAGTGCTCGACAATGGGTGCAACCTACCACCCTCTTTTCAAATACGAAATAATCTACAGAAGAAAGCAGAAGCAGAGACACGGACTTTGACACACAAACTGACGGACATTGAGGAAGTTGGTG
>NC_134896.1:33717658-33720158 GCF_041734735.1 Babylonia areolata
ATCACAGGTGTGGTGCGACGTATACATGTCAATGGATCTATTTGTAAACGCCTAGGGCTTATTTTTAAGATTAGGCGTAAATGCTCATAATAATAACAATGATGATGATGATAATAATATTGAAACATTCTTTTCCGCCACGACCTTCTGTCACGACGGCAACAGTTACTCATAATGTTGAGAGTAGACTGAAAATTATGTCGAATGCAGTTCAAATAAGATGAATGTGGTTGTTTTCCGTACTGTAGCAGACCAGTCATGTTATCATTTTTTAACCATATTTATTTTAATCGCGTATTGGAGACAATATTTCACAAATGACGAAATGTCAGCATTACTCTCTCTCTCTCTCTCACTCTCTCTCTCTCTCTCTCTCTCTGTGTGTGTGTGTGTGTGTGTGTGTGTGTGTGTGTGTGTGTGTGTGTGTGTGTAGAGTGCAACAGGTGTGGGGACAAAACCCTCTATATTTGTTCACATCTTTTTGTTGTTTTTGTTGTTGCTGTTGCTGTTATGATTTTTTTTAACACACTGTTAGACAATAATTTTATTTGGTTTAGGCAAATCCGGGAAGAAGATACAAATCAAATTCAAAATGATAACAAATAAAACTACACTCGCCTGAGTAATGAAAACACTCCGTGAGAATACTTTCTTTTAAATATGATAGTAATTAAACTGAGAAGAGCTGGACTACTAGTACAAAGTCTTCAGAGAAGAAGCCCCCCCCCCCCCGCACTCCCCCACCCCCTCAGGCAAGTGTTTAATTAACTCCTTACACTCCCAAGGGGGCCGGGTCGCACCCAGGTCATGAATCCTGGATGCCCTTGTATTCAGTTTCAGTTTCACTTTCTCAAGGAGGCGTCACTGCGTTCGGACAAATCCATACACGCTACACCACATCTGTTGAGCAGATGCCTGACCAGCAGCATAACCCAACGCGCTTAGTCAGGCCTTGAGTGCATGCTTACATATTTGTGTACCTGTGAAAGTGGATTTCATTTTACGTAATTTCGCCAGAGGACAACACTCTCGTTGCCATGGGTTCTTTTTCAGTGCGCCAAGTGCGTGCTGCACACGGGACCTCGGTTTATCGTCTCATCCGAAAGACTAGACGCTCAGTTTGATTTTCCAGTCAAACTTAGGAGAAAGGGCGAGAGCGGGATTCGAACCCACACCCTCACGGACTCTCTGTATTGGCAGCTGAGCGTCTTAACCATTCTGCCACCTTCCTCTACATCCTTGTATATCAAGCTGAAGTCGATTTGCGTGTACAGTTGACATTTTGTGCGAGCTTTGCCTCGTTCATGCATGTAGGCTGCGTCTGTTTGTTTATTCGTATATAATAATTATACAGACTTCCTGTCCAGCTCTTTTCTGATGAGGTACAAACAGAATGTAAAAAAAAAAAATAAAAAAATTGTTCCCCCTTGCAATGAAGGTTATAATCATTTTCTCTTCAACATCATCACCACAATTATTTTCCTGTGACAAGTTACATATTACACAAGCATGGTAATAGTTAGCAAGGGTATTTTCACAGCAGAAGAAGAAGAAAAACAAAGCAAAAACAAAAATAAACAACAACAAACAAACACACGTTTCACTTATAATATGACACCTTGATTCCCAGCTGGCTGCACACATTTGACAGTCAGATGACATAGTTCACAGGAGACGTTATAGAGCTACAACATCCCCATTGCTACCAGGTTGACATATGGTGAAGGCTTTCTGATAATTGCAAACAGAATCCATCTGTTAGCTGATTGTGTCATGTTATCATAAAACAGTAGTGCGAATACATATTATTTGTTGTTTCTGTTGAGGTACAAGCAGAATGTTAAATATTTACTTGGATATCCAAATAGAACTGTGAAAAGTTCTGAAATGATGCTGACGTATATATACGTCTGAAATGATGCTGACGTGTATATACGTCAAGTGGCAACTAGCGGAGCATTTCTTATAACGTACATATGCATCACTGGGCACTGAAGAGGTTAATTGAAATAGTACATGATTATACAGAGGGTACCAAACTCACTCAGTTGAGACTGACCTTGGACACCTAAATGCCAAGGGTTAGACGTTTGATGTGATATCCGGTTGGTCACTTAAAACGGCGTCATCCCCATTCGCGATTTTCTGATTCACCTATTCCTAATTCGCCTATTCCCGATCGCTGTCATTCCGATTCGCCTATTACATATTCGTCAGTCTACGTAGTAAGTTTGTTTGTTTGTGTGTGTGTGTGTGTGTGTGTGTGTGTGTGTGTGTGTGTGTGTGTGTTGTGTGTGTGTGTGTGTGTGAACATGAGCATGTGCGTGATCTTAGATATATTGATAAAGAAGGGTACCAAGTGCGTTTTGGCGCAGCAGTTGCGTGTGACGGAGACTCCATGTGTGGGTGCGTGTGTGTGTGTGTGTGTGTGTGTGTGTGTGTGTGTGTGTGTGTGTTTCTGTCTTTCTGTCTTTCTGTCTGTCTGTCTGTGTTCGTGCAA
>NC_134896.1:33722658-33727658 GCF_041734735.1 Babylonia areolata
AATTTGGCATAAATCTTGTTTAAAACAATATTGCACCTCTGGGATGGGCACACACACACACACACACACACACACACAAAGAAAAAAAAAAGAAAAAAAAGCCAAATTATATGCAAACTGAATTGACAGTTATATTTATATTTTTTTAATTCTCTAAACTTGGCACTTTGATCTGATATTCTGACACAACAACAAGAGCAGTCAATTTTATCATGTTTTGTTCAAACAGGAACTTCTTTTGCTAAGCATGGAATTTATATTTATTTTGCATGTCTTTGGTGCAGATAGTTAAAAAGGGAAATTAATCTGCAATTAATGCTAGGGGGCTTAATTTGCTTTAAACTGATCTTTCTCATCTTAAACATTACATTTTGAAATTATACTCAATACATAAAAAGCTTGTGTGTTTTACTCTCAGTGTACAGGGCTTTCACTATGTTCATTCGCCCAAGTGGTCTTTTTCGGAAGATACTAAAATCAATACGACGAGTGGACTGTGTAGATCTATTGGCTGAGCCCTGAAGATCATGAGCAAAAATCAATTGCGTACACATATTTATACATATTCAAAGCGTGTGCTCATATTCTTCGCGAACGCGAGCGACGCCATTTTGTTTAAAGTTGTTGACCTGCCTATATTCAATCGGCAATACACGATAACATGTGATTGAAAGTTGGAGAAGGAGAGCGTTAAATATTTATTCAGAGAAAGATTTGTGAACGCCTCATCACTTACTGGATTATGCCCCAAACTGCCATAAAAACATCCGGCACAGAATCAGTCGGAATTCACAGTTAAAAATAATAAACCACGAGAGTTAATACCCTTGAATTGATGAAACGTAAAAATTTCCAGTCTTGACTTTACTCAAAATGAAGTCCTTTTCACTTCATACGACGTTTAGAAATACTTGTACATGTTATTAGTTTAACAAAATACTCAATTTCCATATCAACTTTAAAACAATAAAACTATAATGAACATAAAAGAGAAATTGAATCGACCGTGTCAACAGGGTGTAACTAAACTTGTACATCTATCTAGATCCAGAGAAAACGGCTAAATGTTGCAGTGTGATTGCGGCGACAGCCACGTCTCCTTTACCGCGGACTTAAGAAGAATTTTTAATTGCCCTTAAAGATTTTTTGAATGCCCAAGATACACCAGAATAATATGATTTAAACAGCGTTCTCACTGCGAATACCGCAATCGATTTATCGCCCTTTAAAAATCATGTTTAAATGTTATATTTTTGAACGTCAGCTAAGGAGCCACGATAGTGTAATGGGTAAGACAGTTTCTTTTCACCCGAACACGCGAGGTTCGAATCTGTCGTTAGGACTTTTTTTTCTCCCTTTTTCTTTTAACCCGAAGCTTTATAATAACAAATACAGAACACATTTTAACGATTAGATTTTTTAAAAGTGTATCACAAGTGTGTCTTGAAGGCCTTGCCTCTCTTGTTATTATTATTATTATTGTTGTTGTTGTTGCTGTTATCGTCGTCGTCATCATCATCATATCATTATTATTATTATTCTTATTAGTAGTAGTAGTAGTAGTAGTAGTAGTAGTATCGTTGTTGTTGTTGTTGTTGTTGTTATTTCATTATTGTTATTATTATGATTGTTTTCTTTTTGTGGATTTTCCTGAGATAAACCTGGAGGTAGAATTACGCATGCGTGTGAATGACTGGTGCGAAAGCGCTTTGATTTGTCTCTGCACAAGATTCAGCACTATATAAATACCATTATTATTATTATTATTGTAACTACGCCATTGGTCAGTTCCATACTACACACAGTTAGTAGCGGGTGACGACCATACTAGGCTCTTCCGTCCGAGCAATGCAACTGGCTCCAGAACTCCAAAGTCTAACCGATTCTGCTGCCACGGCGCCTGACCTGTGCGTGTGAAGATTAATGTCAAACCGGTTTCGGGTTTTGCTGAGAACCAATATAATATAATTTTTGTCTATATGTATATATGAAGGAGCAAGGACACCCGAAATTAGGTACCAACACGACGTTAAACTGTGTTAGTCAACCAGTTGCACAATCGCCTCACAATAATTTTGGCCGGAAGTTTGGTTTGTTGCTGTATTTTTAGTATGGCGTCAGTCATTTTTCACTGCGGATTAACAAAATTTATCGTAAAATGAAATACACTTAAATAAATAAATAAATAAATAAATAAATATATATATATATATATATATATATATATATATATATATATATATATTTATATATATAGACGCGGCATTGGAAACACATTCTATAAAACGTCACACCCACTTAACTTTAGGACCACTATTTCCTACAAGTAAACAAAAAAACAAAAAACAAAAAAAACTAGGAAGGGTTATTGGTGTTCAGTCTTTGTATCGTGGGCTTTTAAATTTCCCCAAGGACAGCCCAGCCAACTCTACACAGAAGTTTGTGGCTGAACTTGAGAACACAGATTGCATGCATTCCACTACAGCTAGCTAAGTTGGTATCAAGCATAGGCACACGCTTTTGCTAGCGGATTCCACACCAAAGGCACCAGAACTGGATGCGCATAATAATTATGCAAAAATGCGATGAGAAAACATGTTTCTTATGAAAGAAAGTAAGTGGGAAACAATGTGTGGTCGTTTGTTTTTTGGTTGTTTTTTTTCTCTCTTTATTTATTGTTGTTGATTAACTTTCGGCAAACAAAAACAACAGCAACAACCCAGGTCATTTCTGAATACAGTTAAGATTCCCTAGCCTGGTATGGATAACCGATTTTTATTTATTTATTATTTTTTTACGACGGGCGCAACAGCCGAGTGGTTAAAGCGTTGGACTTTCAATCTGAGGGTCTCGGGTTCGAATCTCAGTAACGGCGCCTGGAGATTTTTCCGATTTTCCCAGATCAACATACGTGCAGACCTGCTAGTGCCTGAACCCCCTTCGTGTGTATCCACAAGCAGAAGATCAAATACGCACGTTAAAGATCCCGTAATCCATGTCAACGTTCGGTGGGTTATGGAAACAAGAACATACTCAGCATGCACGCCCCCCCGAAAAACGGAGTATGGCTGCCTACATGGCGGGATAAAAACGGTCAAACACGTAAAAGCCCCCTCGTGCACATCCGAGTGAACGTGGGAGTTGCAGCCCACGAACGAAGAAGAAGATTTTTTTTTTTTTTTTTACTGTGCACAGCCACGTGCTACTCTCCAGGTGCCCCTTTCATTGCTTATTTCTAACTTTTTGACAGTTACATGTGACTAAAAATTAATGCCTACGTTGACTGAACTACGCCATTGGTCAGTTTCATATTACACACAGTTAGTATATATATATATGTGATAGTCATGTCCGACTATGACCATCAGAACAGCAGAGGAGGCAACTGCTCTTCCGACTATTTCGGCTAGAATTTGATTATAGTGGAGAGTGTCTTGACCAAGTACATCCCCACTCTCTCGGCCAAGAGGGTTTTAGGACAGTCGGCGTTGGGATGGTTCCCAAAGGCCAGCCAGCCCACAAGGCTGCAGCACTAAGAGCCAGTGCAATTTTGCCTCCTAGTTTGAGAGTCATAGTCCTTCACAGAAGACTAAGCTGTAAATGGTTTCCCATTGACTGGAGAAACCATTGATAATACACAGTTAGTAGCGGGTTACGAACCATACTAGGCTCTTCCGTCCGAGCAATGCAACTGGCTCCCACCAGTGCCCAATCTCAGTTAGCTCCTTGTTTTTGCAATTCTCCTTGGGGAAAAAGAAAACAACTTTTGGGAGAAGCTGAAATCTGTATGAACTGGCGAAGATGTCTCTCTGAGTAAGCACTTTTGGACTGTACATAATATACATTTGATTTTTAAGACATATACTATGCTGTCATGCATATATATATATATATAATTTTTTACTCACTTGTGTAAACAAAGTGAGTCTATGTTTTAACCCGGTGTTCGGTTGTCTGTGTGTGTGTGTGTGTGTGTCTGGTAAACTTTAACATTGACATTTTCTCTGCAAATACTTTGTCAGTTGACACTAAATTAGGCAAAAAAAGAGGAAAAATTCAGTTCTTTCCAGTCATCTTGTTTAAAACAATATTGCACCTCTGGGATGGGCACAAAAAAAAAAAAAAAAGCCTAATTATATGTAAACTGCATTTACTGTTATATTTATATTTTTTGAATTATCTAAACTTGGCACTTTGATCTGATATTCTGACACAGCAACAAGAGCAGTCATTATTATCATTTTTTGTTCAAACAGGAACTTCTTTTGCTAAGCATGGAAGTTTTATTTATTTTGCAAACGTTTTGGTGCAGATGGTAAAAAAGGGAAATTACTCTGTAATTAATGCTAGGGGACTTAATTTGCTTTAAACTGACCTTTCTCATCTTAAACATTACATTTTGAAATTATACTCAATACATAAAAAGCTTGGATTTTTTAAAAAGTGTATCACAAGTGAGTCTTGAAGGCCTTGCCTCTCTTGTTATATATATATATATATATATATATATATATATATATATATATATATATATATATATATATATATATATATTCAGAGAGAGACACACACAGAACGAAATTTGTGTGTGTGAATGTGTGCGTGTACGTGCGTGTGCTTGTGTGTGTGTGTGTGTGTGTGTGTGTGTGTGCTTGTTTGTGTTTGTGTGTATATATATATATATATCTGCGCACTTCTGCGCACTCACAGATAGATTCATGAGCATCCCCCCCACCACCCTCCCCGCATCCCCCAGCTGGATGACAACGATGGTCATCATCGATCTCGATGGACACACACCATATATATATATATATATATATATATATGTGTGTGTGTGTGTGTGTGTGTGTGTGTGTGTGTGCTTGCATATATGTGTCTGTGTGTGTTTAATAAAAGAGCAACTGATCTCTTTCCGAGCTCATAGACGAAGTGGAAACAACAGGGGAATAGGGATTACCAATTCAGTCACAAACGCGAATCGAAAACAGGCGGTTCTG
>NC_134896.1:33735158-33737658 GCF_041734735.1 Babylonia areolata
ACGGCGACCAACAGTCGAGTGTTTGAATCTGGGTGTGCGTAAATAGAGTGGATCTTCGCAGAGAGCGAAATGGGGTGTAGAGGTGAAGGCAGCTACAGAGTTAGTAAGGGGCAGATTTGTGAACACTTTTATAATCAGCCTCTTGACAGATGAACTTGGATGAAATGGAATCACAGATGCATGAATTTAAGTGCAAACACTGAGCTACTTCTTCTGCAGCATTGAAGAGTGGTATCTCAACCTCCCTCTACAATACAAAGTACACCACTTCAGGTCAGTGCAGCTTATCATGCTACCGATTCAGCGAGCACACGAATAAAGTTTAAAAAAAAAGAAAAAAAAAAGAGAAAAAAAAGGTACATCGGAACAAACCCAGACACTTCATCAAAAAGGAAAAGAGAGAGAGAACTACCACCCTTCATTGTTGTTTAGTCTTTCACTCTCCTAGCGTCTTTGTCCCTTCGTTTACTTCTTGTGGCAGAATGCTTAACCTCTTCACTGCCCTGCACGTATTTGACACGAGCATAGTGACGTCACTGATGACATCATCAGAATAAGAGGAAATAACTCTGGAAGGCTGAAAATTCACACAGTTTATCTAGAGTGGTATATCTCTAGACCATGTTCTCAGTTTTAGGCTTATTGTTTTGGATATTGTTTCATCACTTGAAACACTGCTTTCTACTGCTTTTCCCAACGCTCACCTGCCAGTTCAGAATCCGTGATGGTCTGGGTTCGAACCCCTCTCTGGCCCTTTCTCCTAAGTTTGACTGGAAAATCAAACTGAGCATCTAGTCTTTTGGATCAGACGATAAACTGATATCCCTTGTCGCTTGTCAACGGAGTATGGCTGCCTACATGGCGGGGTAAATAAACAAAACGGTCATACACGTAGAATGTTAAATGGTACATGTTTGTGTCTGAGTGTGTATGTGTGCGTGCCTGAAATCTGATTAAATGACACAAGAAACGAATGATGAGCGCCCAACTGCAGCCGTCAGTCGGCTCTACCAAGGGGTAGGCAGCCTGTTGTGTAAATGACCGTTCTCCGACCGGAGATAAGCGCTATATAAGTATCCATATCAATCAATCAATCATGCACTTGGCGCACTGAAAAAGAACCCATGGCAAGGAGAGTGTTTTTGCTTTGGCAAAATTCTGTATAAGAAATCCACTGATAGGTACACAAAACATATGCATGCACTCAAGGCCTGACTTTAAAAAAAAAAATATTTATGTAAGCTTATCTATTATTTATTCACCTTTTTTTTCTCTCAAGGCCTGACTAAGCGCGTTGGGTTTACGTTGCTGGTCAGGCATCTGCTTGGCAGATGTGGTGTAGCGTATATGGATTTGTCCGAACGCAGTGACGCCTCCTTGAGCTACTGAAACTGAAACTGAAACCTAAGCGCGTTGGGTTATGCTGCTGGTCAAGCATCTACCTAGGATATGTGGTTTAGCTTATGTGGATTTGTTCGAACGCAGTGACGCCTCCTTGAGTAACTGAAAATGGATCTTTTAAAGTGATCTGATATTGATTCTCCTGATTAAAAGCAATGCAATCCTAAGGAGAAGGACTCTACATGAAGAGTAACCGAAATCCTTCTGGCCAAAGTCTTATCTCCACAGCCTGCCACTGACAATAACAGACATGTCAGGGCAGCCCACCACAGTAACTAGCTATTGAGTTTTGCACTTTCGGACCGTGAACTCTTCGGCAGAGTTTATAAATGGGACAGTTCGAATACGAAACGACAGAGATGTTTTAAGAAAGGCGCTCAAAGTAGACATAGAAGACTAAAGCAAATAATGGGTGTAATTATAAAAAAACAAAAAACAAAAACAAAAACAAAAAAACAAAAAACCCCACCGAAATATATATTGTAAACTTGCAAAAATACTCAACGAAATCTTTTCGTCAGGACAGTGATTTCCACGACGAAAGTTTAGCCTTTCAGTGATCTGAAAAAAAGAGGAAGTGGAAATGCACGTGCGTACGCGGTTCTCGCTAAAAGTGACATGGGAAACATCACAAAAATCAGACGAAAGCCAGTGGGTCTGCAAAAAACCCTCCCTACTAAGTAACACCGAAACCTATTAACAATGGCAATGAGAGAAAGCCATTCACATCCGCAGAAGTCGAAACTCATCCAGGGACTTGAACGCGTGAATGGTGTCGTCATTGTCTCTACAGTCCTTTCGCTCGAGTCAAGTCATTATTCCAAAGCCAAGCGAAAGGCCATGACTGTCGTCGTGATTCGCCAATGCCCGATTCAAATACCCATTCACTGAAAGTGGTGATCTCGATTCCGACGCTTATTTCCAGCTCGCCGCCTGGTGTGCTCAAATGCTCAAATGTGTGTGGGGGTCTGTGTTGCATGCGTTAGCTAGTGCTTACGTACGTACGTGCTTGTGTGTGTGTGTGTGTGTGTGTGTGTGTGTGTGTGTGTGTGTGCGCGCGCGCGTTCGTCCGTTCGTTCTTCAGTTTAGCGTCTTTTTC
>NC_134896.1:33745158-33747658 GCF_041734735.1 Babylonia areolata
GCGGATAGATATATAAATGCTTAAATGAAGAAAATAGATAAATCATGATGATAATGATAATGACAATAATGATGATGATAATGATTATTCTTATTCTTCTTATTGTTATCATCATCATCATCATCATCATCATCATTACCACCAATATCATCATCAATCTTATCATTTTTTTTTAAATTCTTGTTGTTGTGAACAATACCTAAATAATAAATTTTATCTTTCAAATAATGTATAAATGACCCTTTAGTTTTGAATAAGAAAATTTTGGTTGAAATAACCCGTGTGTGTGTGTGTGTGTGTGTGTGTGTGTGTGTGTGTGTGTGTGTGTGTGTGTGTGTGTGTGTGTGTGTGTGTGTGTGTGTCCAGTTGCCTCGAAGATTATTGCAATAATAATAATAATAATATGAGATAATACTAATATTAATAATTATATTAGTAATGATTATAATAACAGTAACAACAACAACAACAACAGTAATAATAATAATAATAATATAATAATAATAATAATAATAATAATAATAATAATAATAATAATAATACAATAATGGTGATGATAACGATGATAATGATGATGATGATGATGATGATGATGATGATAAGGAGAAGAAGAAGAAGAATAGATAAAGAGGCGTCACTCATTCAGACCAATCCATAATTAAACGCTGCACCACATCTGCTAGGCAGATGCCCTGACCAGCAGCTAAACAAAAACAAAAACAAAAAACAAAAAACAACAACAACAAAAAACAATGCGCTAAGTCAGGCCTTGAGTGCATTGCATTTAGAAATATATCTGTGTATCAAATCAGAGTGGATTTCTTCTACAGAATTATGCCAAAGGTCAACCCCTTTGTTGCTGTGGGTTTTTGTATTGTATTATATTGTATTGTATTGTTTTGTTTTGTTTTCGGTGCGCCAGGTGCCTGCTGCACACGGGACCTACGTTTATCGTCTCATCCGAATGACTAGCCGCTCAGTCTGGTTTTTCCATTCTTCTTCTTTTCTTCTTCTTCTTCTGCGTTCGTGGGCTGCAACTCCCACGTTCACTCGTATGCACACGAGTGGGCCTTTACGTGTATGACCGTTTTTACCCCGCCATATAGGCAGCCATACTCCGCTTTCGGGGGTGTGCATGCTGGGAATGTTCTTGTTTCCATAACCCACCGAACGCTGACATGGGTTACAGGATCTTTAACGTACGTATTTGATCTTCTGCTTGCATATACACACGAAGGGGGTTCAGGCACTAGCAGGTCTGCACATATGTTGACCTGGGAGATGGTAAAAATCTCCACTCTTTACCCACCAGGCGCCGTCACCGTGATTCGAACCCGGGACCCTCAGATTGAAAGTCCAACGCTTTAACCACTCGGCTATTGCACCCGTCGGTTTTTCCATTCAAACTTGAGAGAAAGGGCGAGAGTGGGATTCGAATACAGACCCTGACGGACACTGAATAAGCTTGATGAGCGTCTTAACCATTCTGCCACCTTAATTCCTCCCCTTAGCCGAATGTGTTTCTACAGATGTAGGTTGAAAATTATTCCTACCAAATCTGTTTTCCAAAATACTTCTAAACAGTCGGGTTTTTTTTAATAGTTATACAATGAGAAATTAAACAACACTGCGTCCAACTTCAGTATCGAATGGTACAACTATAAACCAATGGTTTTTGACACAGAATAGACGCGCAGTATATTTTTCATTTGTTTGTATGACCTAGTAATATGTATACACACCTTACAAATGTGATTCTCTTTGAATTGTTATCCAGTTCGCCTTTTATGCAGTCCCAGAATTTTGACAACCTTTTTTTTTTTTTTGTTCTGTTCTTGATATGTCGCTACTGTTTTCATTTATTCGTTTATTTGATCATTTATTTATTTATTTATTTATTCATCTTTTTCTCTATTTTTCTTTTCTTCTTTTTCTCTTTTGTGTGTGATGCTTTTTGTCAGTTTCCTCTCTTTTTTTTCTTTCTTGACCCAATAATTTTGTTTATAATTTAGAATAGATTAGTATTCAAAATAGATAGATAAATAAATAAATAAATATATTAATGAATAAATAAACAGACTTAAAAAAAGCTCAGAACAAACAATGAATAAACAGATAAAGAACAAGACGAAAGGTAGGCGAGACGAAAAATCAAGTTTCTTTTGTCATCACTCCCCCCCCCCCACTCCCCCCCCCCACCCCCACACACACACACTCCCCTACTTTACAGTTTCATCCAAAATAATGTATGTCCACCTACGTCCCGCCACTTCAATTATCTCACAGTCAGACCCGGTAGCCAATACGGTCCTTCAAAAAAAAAAGGAAAAAAAAGAAAGAAAAGAAAAACTTTTACACACACCTTCCCTCCTCCACAACCTCCTAACTATAACGACTGTAGAGGTAACGGAAGGGAAGCGGGGATGGTGAAGGGGGGACGGGTTACACTACTACCAGGGCTGTCACGTGGACATCTTCCTTCCTACCTATCTTCCTTGCT
>NC_134896.1:33752658-33770158 GCF_041734735.1 Babylonia areolata
CTCAGTACGGCCAGTCCTCTCTTCTCCTCTACACAGACCCCTCGGATGTCCAGTGGGTGTCTGAATGACCCAATCTTTAGATTCCGTCGTCAGAATTGTGGTATTCTTTGTCAACATTCACCTCTTCAGTATAAGAGCCTTCCTCTTGCAATATTTTGATGATGGTAATTGGGGTGAAACGCTGTTAACGTCGTCTCTTTCGCCGTTCGTATGGAGAGAGTTAAATAGTGTAGAGTGTCTTGCCCACCAAGTTTCTCTGTGACTTACTTTGGATACACACACATACGTGTGTGTGTTTTTTTGTTTTTTTTGTTTTTGTTTGTGTGTGTGTGTGTGTGTGTGTGTGTGTGTGTGTGTGTGTGTGTGTGTGTGTGTGTGCGTGTGTGTGTGTGTGTGTGTGTGTGTGTGTGTGCGTGCGTGTGTTGTTGTTGGTGTTGTTGTTGTTGTTGTTGTTGTTGTTTTGCCATCCATTGTTGTGTTGTGTTGTGTTGTGTTGTGTTGTGTTGTGGGGCCCACGTTTCTTCCTAGCAGCAGACTGATTAGAAAGTGGAGAAAATATCAAGGTAAACGTGCTGTAAAAAAAAAAGAAAAGAAAAAAAAGTGTTTTCCTTTGAAGAAAGAAAGAAAGAGAGAGAGAGACAGTATAAAAGAAGAAAAAACCTAAAAGAAAGAAAGGAATTTGAAAGAAAGATAAAAAAAAATAGAAAGAAAGAAAGAAAGGAGTATAAAAGAAAGAAAGAAAGAAAGAAATGATAAAAATTTGAAAGAAAGAAAGGAGTATAAAAGAAAGAAAGAAAAGAAAGAAATGATAAAAAATAGAAAGAAAGGAGTATAAAAGAAAGAAAGAAAGAAAAGAAAGAAATGATAAAAAATAGAAAGAAAGAAAGAAAGGAGTATAAAAGAAAGAAATAAAAAAAGAAAGAAATGATAAAAAAATAGAAAGAAAGACATAACAGAAAGAAATGATAAAGTATGAAAGAAAGGAAAATAGAAAGATAACATTTCCACAGCTATTATCGTTGCTTTTGCTGTTGCTGCTACTCTCTAATATATATATATATATATATATATATATATATATATATATATATATATATATATATATATCAGTCTTCTGCATTTTTTTCTTTTAATTAAAAGATGAGATAATCATTTATGAATAGATTTATGAATTTTCAGTTATTATTTTCCATCCCACCCCTTTACTATCCTCAATGACCTCACACACGGTGGGTGTTTGTTTGTTTGTTGTCGTTATTTTGGGTTGTTGTTTGTTTTTTTTACCCCAAAGTTTATTCGTCATATCGCCAGAACACCCGAGTGGTTTTTGTTGTTGTTGTTGCTGTTGTTTTACATGATTTACGCCGTCTACTTCGTTTCTCGTGCAACGGCCTGAATAGAGATTTGTCACTGGTATCATAATTGATTTTCGTTGGTCCCTATAGAAAAAAGAAAAAGAAAAAGATTTTGCTTCCGATATTTATATTTCTGAGTGAGCTGTGAAACGCGTTTTCTCTTTCTTTCTTTTTTTCCTGAAAGTTTGGCCCGCACACGTTACTTCGTCCGTACTTTGGCTGGCCGATTTAGACTTTTGACGAACCTGTGTTTTCTTCTTCTTCTTCTTGCTGTTGTTGTTGTTGTCATCGTTGCTGTTGTTGTTGTTGTTGTTGTCATCGTTGTTGTTGTTGTTATCATTATTATTATTATTAATTCCCGATCTGGCATCCTGCCAGATCCTGTCTTTGTTGTTACTGTCCTTGCAATAATGTGGAAGATATTGTTTTGGGGTTCATTCTTAGATGTCCATGGCCATAAGCATAATATGATATAACTGTTACACAGGTTGAATTGACAAAATCAGCTCGAAGTTCCGTGTTTGTTTGCTGTTGTTTGGGTTTTTGTTGTTGTTGTTGTTTGTTTGTTTGTTTTTGTTTGTTTGTTTGTTTGTTTCCTTTGTCGTTGTTTCCTTTTGTTTGCTTGTTTTTTGTTTTGCTTTTTTTTTTCTTTTTTTTTGTTGTCGTTTTAATTTTTTTTAGCTCAACGTGAAATAATATAAATTGACTCTGAGTTTGTTTTTTGTTTTTTTGTTTTTTTTTATAGCTCAACGTGATATAATGTACAGTGACTCCGTAACATTTCAGTTTTCTTTAGCAGTGTGATGATACCGTGACTAAAAATCAAGCATACACCACCATATAGCAAATTATTACAATGATTTTGTATTCCTCCCGCATCATGCATAATTTCACATGATATCCTGTCCCTTTTCATTGCCATGTGGCTTGCAACACAATGTTGTGTGTAATTAATTGTCGTACTACATGTGCAACACCGAGATCGAGTGACACTGTTTTGCTGCACTGGATCATGGGCTGATTTCAAAACAGTTCATGGATATATTTTTTTTTTAAAGTTCAAGACCACATTCAAACAAAGGTTCATGGGCATATTCCAAAAAGGTTCAGGGGCATGTTCAAACAAAGGTTCGTGGGCATATTCAAACAAAGGTTCATGGGCATATTCCCAAAAGGTTCATGAGCACAATCCAAAAAGGTGCATGGGCATATTCAAACAAAGTTTCATGGGCATATTCAAACAAAGGTTCATGGGCATATTCCCAAAAGGTTCATGAGCACAATCCAAAAAGGTTCATGGGCATATTCAAACAAAGTTTCATGGGCATATTCAAACAAAGGTTCATGGGTACATTCCAAAAGGTTCATGGGCATATTCAAAGGTTCGTGGGCATATTCAAACAAAGGTTCATGGGCATATTCCCAAAAGGTTCATGAGCACAATCCAAAAAGGTTCAGGGGCATGTTCAAACAAAGTTTCATGGGCATATTCAAACAAAGGTTCATGGGCATATTCCCAAAAGGTTCATGAGCACAATCCAAAAAGGTTCATGGGCATATTCAAACAAAGTTTCATGGGCATATTCAAACAAAGGTTCATGGGTACATTCCAAAAGGTTCATGGGCATATTCAAACAAAGGTTCATGGGCATATTCAAACAAAGGTTCATGAGCATAATATATGCACTTCCCCTCCTACTACTTCTTTTCTTTTTTTCTTCTTTTTGTCCCGGACTTTCTTGGGTCGACCACCGTTTTATTTTGTATATAAATCTGTAACGACAGTTCAGAATAGATTAGGAAAAAGAAGAAGAAAATTTGAATACGGTCAACATTAACAGATGTTAGTCATTATATATATATATATATATATATATATTTGTGTGTGTGTGTGTGTGTAGTCCATTACACAATCAATTCAAAACGAGACAATAATCAAGACCAATAATAATAAGTTAATGAATAAGTCATACTACTACTTCTTTTTCTTTTTGCAGCACTTATATCATTGCTTGCTGCTGCTGCTGCTGCTGCTGCCATTGCTACTGCTGCATATACTAAAGCCGATAGATCAATAGGTATAGTGTCTTAGCCCTTACTGCTTCCGTTGCCGCTACTACTATTACGAATACAGTTTACTGGAGCAACTGCACTACTATGTTAGCACCCTGAGTTGTAATCATCATCATCATCATCATCATCATCATCATCACCATCATCATCATCATCATCATCATCATCACCATCATCATCATCATCATTCTCCTTGTCGGCGTCGCCGTCGTTGTAATTATGATTATGATGCTGATGATTGTTGTTGTTGTTGCAGTTACGATGCTGCTGCTGACGATAATGATGATGATGATTAACAAATAGTAAAGAGTGGTAACTCTCTCCATTCACAAGGTAGACAACTTCAAGTCGATGGTTTTTAGGCAACCATGTGTTTGTTTTGAATTGTCCGTATATTCTGTATAGCGTATTCCGGATAAAAAGGTTGTGCCCAGTCTTGAATAAAAGCTAAATTGTGTTTGTGCATTTCTTATGTAGTTGCTGCTGTGTGCGCATGTCAAAATTAATGATCGGTATAAGGACAGGCCTGGCGCTTCCTTTTTGAGGACGTTTCTGGGTTTGTTCCTGTGTACCTGTTATTTACCTCTGTGCTAGCTGAATCGGTAGCATAAGCAACATTGACTTGAAGTTGTGTACTTTGTGAATGTTAATCATTAATTGTGTTCTCCTGGCTTCTTCGTTAATTCGTTCCGATGACGATGATTGTTGCTGTTGTTGTTGCAGTGATGATGATGTTGATGATGGCGATTGTTGTCGTTGTTTATGTTGCAGTGATGATGATGATGATGATGATGACGATGACGATTATGATGATGACTGTTGTTGTTGTTGCTGGTGTTGCAGTGATGATGTTGATGATGATGATGACGATGATGATGATGATGATGATAATGATAATGATTGTTGTTGTTGTTGTTGTTGTTGCAGTGATGATGATGGTGATGATGATGATGATGATGATGATGATGATGATGATGATGATTGCTCTTGTTGTTGTTGCAGTGATGATGATGATGATGATGACGATGACTGTTGCAGGCGTGCAGTCCAGTATGGTTGTGAGCTGCTGGAAGTGGAAGGGTCTGGTGCTGCTGCTTCTGCCAGTGTCGTGTCTGCTGTCCCTCACCGAACCCTCATCCTCATCCTTATCCTCCTCCTCCTCCTCTCCTTCCTCACTTCCCTCCCCATCCACTACCTCCTCATACACTCCTACTCCCACTACTCCAGCGTCATTATCGTCATCGTCATCGCCGTCCTCATCACCAGCCTCACAACATCTGACCCCATCTCTTGAAGGCGAGTCAGTATCTGATGTCGTCATTGTGGCGTCATCGTCTGGGAAAGGCGAGTATGGTTTTGCAGTGAGGACCTTGTCTGTATCTCGTGGTGGAGGTGATGCTTCCATGGTGAATACGGTTCTAGCTTCGTCTTCGCCCTCTGATGGAGACTCTAGTTCTGGTTCTTCGTTCTCCCTCCAGGGTGAACGTGCTGAGAAAAATGGTGCTTTTGTAAGTTCTTCTTCTTCTGAGGAGGAGGAGGAGGAGGAGGAGGAGAAGGAGGAGGAGGACGATAAGGAGGAGGAATCAATTGCCTTTGCTCTGTCTTCTTCTTCTTCTTCTTCTTCGTCACAGTCTTCGCCAACAACGTCATCGTGGTCTTCAGGGACAGAAACACGTTCGTCATCATCTAGGGCGTCATCAAGGACCTCCTCCTCCTTCTCGTCCTCAATGGTTGCTCAAGGAATCCCTAGAGATGCAGGAACGACATCATTTCCACCGCTTTTAAAGACCTCAGCGTTATCATCACCATCGTCAACAACATCATCATCATCCCCCACAGTTGCCCAAGAAAGCCCTAGTAATGGACGTAAAGCAGCAGAAAGGAGAGGAGAGAAAGGAGGCGGTGGAAGAGGAGGAGGAGGAAGAGGACGAGCAGTAGCAGGAAGAGGAGGAGGAGGAGCAGCAGGAGTATCATCAGCCTCATCATCCCAGGACAGAGGGGAAAGAGCAACATCATCATCACCAGTCTCGCCACCATCCTCCTCCTCCTCCTTCACAGCACAGGCTGTACAGCAGTCCAAGAACAGGGAAGGACCATCACCATCACCATCGTCATCACCATCCTCCTCCTCCTCCTCCTTCTCCTCCTCCACAACACAGCCTCTACAGCAGCCCAAGAACAGGGAAGGACCATCACCACCATCACCATCCTCATCTTCCTCCACAACACAGCCCCTACAGCAGCCCAAGAACAGGGGAGGACGATCACGATTACCATCCTCCTCCTCACCCTCCTCCACCCACCACCACCCCCGACGAGGGGGTCGGCACCACAGCAACAGGCTGCGGAGCGTGAGGGACGAGCGCGTGCTGAGGGCGGTGGAGGCCAGCCTCCTGGGCGCCTTGGGGCTGACGGCCAGACCCCGCCCCTCCCCGGGCCACGTGGTCCCGCCCTACATGGTGCAGCTCTACCGTCAGCAAGTGATCCGGGGCCCCGGGGGTCGATTCCTCGGCATTCACACAGGAGGGGGTGGTGGTGGTGGGAGTGGTGGTGGTGGTGGTGGTGTGGTGGTGGCGGCCAATACCGTGCGGAGCTTTCATCACACAGGTGAGTTTGGGTGTGTGAGGGTTTGATGTTTGTTTGTTTGTTGTTTGTTAGCTGTACGACCAGATATTGGTGGTAAAGGTTGGTGATGGTGGTGATTATGATGATAATACAATGATAGTTTAGAAAGAAAAAAAAATGATAATAATGTTGATGGTGATTATGCATTCACGTAAGTTAGATGAGAGTTGTTTGTTTGCTTATTAGCTGTACAATCGATATTGGTGATAAATGATGATGATGATAATGATGATTTTTATTCATGATAATAGTAAGATTGATGAAGATTATGCACTCAGGTCAGTTGGATGAGAGTTGTTTGTTTGTTTGTTTGTTTATTAGCTGTACAATCGATATTGGTGATAAATGATAATGATAATATTGATAATGATATTAATGATTTGTTTGTTTGTCAGCTATACAATCGATATCGGTGATCAATGGTGACTGATAATAATAGTGATAGATAATAATGATGAAGATTATGCACACAGGCGAGTTGGGGGATTAGAGTTGTTTGTTTGTATGTTTGTTATTAGCTGTACGATCAGATGTTGGTGATAAAAGATGATAGTTATGATAATAATGACATTAATAGTAATGAGATTGATGATGAGTATGCACACGGGTAAGTTGGGTGAGAGTTATTTTTTTAGCTGTACGATCGATATTGGTAATAAATGATGATGATTATGATGATGACATTGATGATGATTGTGATGACGATAGTGATAAGAAAAACAATGGTTGTAGTAGTAGTAGTAGTAGTAGTAGTAGTAGTAGTAAAAAATCAATAGTGATTTAATAATAATAATAATAAGGGTGATGATAGTGAGAAGAAGAAGAAGACGAAGGATAAATGAAGTAATGATTGAATAGGATGACTATTAGTATTACCATCGTCATCATCATCTTCACTGCATCGTCATATTCATACCTCTGCCACAAAGACCACCACCACCACCACCACCACCACCGCCATCATCATCATCATCATCATCATCATCATCTTGTGAGCACAAAATGAAACACTAACCCGGGAAATAGTGCGTGCATGTGAGCAAATCAGGATTTACAATTGTGATTTTGAAAAAGAAAATAAGTTTCTTGAGAAAAAAAAAATGCTGGGAAAAATGTTTACACATTGCTATGAACATAAAATATCACCAACACCTCCACTAGTATCATATTCTTCTACTCTTCTTCTCTTCTCTCTCTGTTCTGTGTCTGTCTGTCTGTCTGTCTGTCTGTCTGTCTGTCTGTCTCTCTCTCTCTCTCTCTCTCTCTCTCTCTCTAAGTGCGAGTGTGTATGTATGTATGTGTGTGTGTGTGTGTGTGTGTGTGTGTGTGTGTGTGTGTGTGTGTGAGCGCGTGCGCGCTTGCGTGCGTGCGTGCGTGTGTGCGTCTGTTTAGACTTACGTGTATACGTGTGTAAATCATCCGTTTGAAAATAAAGGAATGATTAATTTTATTATGTAGTACACAGACGCGGTCGTACATCTCTGGACTGCAAGAAACTATTTTGTGCTGAAGGAAAAGAATGAAAATGTTATTTGTGCCGTCTCGTAACAGCGTCCAGTAATAACAGTTATGCACGGAGGTCTGGAAAAAATAATGAAAGGTGTGTGTGTGTGTGTGTGTGTGTGTGTGTGTGTGTGTGTGTGTGTGTGTGTGTGTGTGTTCATCAGTTTAAAGTTTATCCTCATAGTGTGTGTTCAGACGAGATGAAAGATGTGAGTGGCACTGAATTAAGAATGGAGACTGCGGAGAGAAAGAGAGAGAGACAGACAGACAGACAGAGACAGACGGGGTGACAGCAGGGGGAGAGAGGGAGGGAGAGATTGACAGAGAGAGTGTGTGTGTGTTTGTATGAGTGTGCGTGTGTATTGGGTGGCGGAGGAGGGGGGTTAGAGGGGGGGTTAGAAGGCAAGTAAGGTAGCGTGGAACGCAAGCAGTCAAATAATTGTTTCTTAAAACTGTAAGAATTGTGATTTGACTGGTTATCTCACTGAAGAAATGAGATCACAAGGGTTTGACCAGAGGGAAACAACAAGGCAAAACATCGTGCAGACACAGAAAAACAGACATTAAGATAACAAGAAGATTGTCTTCTTCTTTTGTTTGTACGTATAATCGGCAAAAGCGGACCGGCGGCTTTTGTTATGAATGGATTTTGGTGCCGTTGTGATCTGTGATCAGGAGCAAGTGAGTTTTAAAATTGTGTATATCACTGATTTTGTACACACACACACACACACACACACACACACACACACACACACACGCACGCATACACGCAAGCACGCACGCACACACACACACACACACACACACACACACACACACCACTTGCCCAATTGTGTTCCCACCACCACGCCCCACCCCCCACCCCCCACCCCCTCTTTTTTTTCCGTCTAATATCACTTAAAGTGGAAGACGTTAAACTGAAGACTACAACTACTACTACACACCACTCGCTCACAATGATTAGTCAGCCTTATTTGATCCCATTTCCTTGGATCTGAACAAGGTGAATTCTATCATAATGAGGGAACATTACCGAGAAAAGAACTAATGACTTGAGTCACGCACTAACGGGTACAATAACACCCAACCAAGTGAATATAACGGGTCCACCCCTCCTACCCTGAAAAAGTCTGCGTGGTGTGTGAATACCCGGCAACACCCCTCCAGGTTAACCCTTTGTGTACTGCTGACGAGTATGCTCAACTTGTCGGTGAAGGGCTGTCACCTTGCTGAGATCAGGTTGAGCGTACAGGCCAGTAGGTCAGTCACCTTTTTTTTTCGCCCCCCCTTTTTTGTTTGTTTTTGTTTTAGTGTTTTTTGTTTGGATTTGTATTCTTCCCCGTGGGATTACGACACTTTTGCACTGTAAAACCAGTTAGTCAAAAGTACAGAGTGAGTGGTGAAATGCGCCGTAAATGCAGGCCGCACTGATCACGTTTCACCACGGTTCAGCAGCCTAGAAGTGGTTAACTCTCTCCATACGAACGGCGAAAGAGACGACGTTGACAGTGTTTCACCCCAATTACCATCATCAAAATATTGCAAGCGGAAGGCTTTTATACTGAAGACGTGAATGTTGACAAAGAATACCACAATTCTGACGACGGAAGCTAAAGGTTGGGTCATTCAGACACCCACTGGACATCCGAGGGGTCTGTGTAGAGGAAAAGAGAGGACTGGCCGTACTGAGTGAGTTAAGGATGAAGCTGTCATTTGTCACTACCACCGCCTCACCAACCAGGCCGTCAGCATCAAATGTGGAGGAGGAGATATTACCAATGCCCCACGCCCCTTTCTGATGGACACGTGTAGAAGGAAAATTAAAATCAAAACACGCACATTGAAGATCCTTGTAATCCCTGTTATGGTACGTAAAACACGTACACACCCGGAAAACGGTGTATAGCTGCTTAATTAAACGACGGGGGTATTTCCACCTCGTCCCCACACAGCCCCAACTCCGATCCCCGCCCTCTTCTTAATCCCCATATCACACCCTCCTCCGTATGTTGAAAGACAAACAAAACCAAACCAAAACAAAACAACAAAAAACACCTGTACTGGAAGAAATGTAATCCCACAAAGTCACCAGTGAAAAGAGCCACGCCCAAAACGAGGGACACAAGTACCTGCCTGCCCCCCAGGTTATGGGTGTTTCGAGTCAAGCACTGTAAACCTCAATCTGTGTTGTATATATATATATGTATATGTATATGTATATATATATATATATATATATATATATATATATATATATATCTGTGTGTGTGTGCAGTCAACAGTCTGGAGCAAAGGCGGTCACACCCACGCCCTAAGGTGGTGTGTTCACGCTTCATAAAACCGTAATCACCCACGACACAATTTCTTTCATGGTTGCGTGCACGAGACACTTCTCTCTCTCTCTCTCTCTCTCTCTCTCTCTAACCCAGCCCCCAAGTCAGTAATATGTGGCGTATGTGGCTCTGCTTGTCATCAATGGAATTGCTTGCTCAGGTAGAAGTCGGGGGTCTCCCGAAAGGTAAATGTAATGGAGGAGCGGGGGGGGGGGGGGGGGGGGGGGGGGGGGGGTACTGACCATAAACAGTACGTTGGCGTTTTGATTTGGCAGCGTGAATCGGCTTCTGGAAAGCCTTGCAAGACGGTGCCGCTTTCATTTGAATCTGTCTGTCTGGTTCCTCCTGTATTCATGTGCCAATAAAACGTGTTTCTGTTCAGCTCATATCCTCTGGAATGAGACAGTTATACCTCTGTTAAATGACTGCAGTCTGTCCCCCCCCCCTCCCCCGCCTTTTCTTTTTTTCATGTATCCATGTAGCTCGCATTTAAAAAACGGTCTATGGAGTCCCAGAACACAGGATGACATTTATAGTTATAACGCAGTTCCTTCCAACAACTGCTGGCAATTGGCGATGCTTTCGAGATTTACCTGGTGTACAATTTTGTCCTGTTATAAATGTGGTAGTTTGTTTTCCTGCCAGGTTTCCAGTTTACACCCACGATGTTACCGTGACGAACGAAACATGGTCGTGAAAAAACAGGGAAGAAAAAAAGTTTGAATAGATCTCTTGTTTCTCATGAACATGTACAAACTCAGTATCGACATTTATTTTATACACACACACACACACACACACACACACACACACACACACACACACACACACATGTGCGCGCGCATATACATACATATATATATATATATATATATATTATACATATATATAAAGAGAGAGAGAGAGAGAATTTCCCATACGAAAAGAGTGTTGACTGTCAATGTCAAGAAAACTGAGGAATTCACAGGGGGCAACACCAGTTTACATCAGGCATCTGATTGGTTCTCTCCATGAGAGAGACTCTAAATGGCTCCCAATGACAGTCTGTGAAGGGTTTCTATTTTACTTTTTTTTTTTTTTAATCTTTGCATAGTTATTTCGAAATAACGGACGTGTTGTTTAGTTAGGCAATATCCACATTCGGATGAGATGATAAACCGAGGTCCCGTTTTGCGGCATGCACTTAGCGCACGTAAAAGAACCCACGGCAACAAAAGGGTTGTCCCTGGCAAAATTCTGCAGAAAAATCCACTTCAGTCGATAGGAAAAACAAAATAAAACTGTACGCAGGAAAAAAAATTTTTTAATATAAAAATGGGTGGCGCTTATCGGGTAGCGACACGCTCTCCCTGAGGAGAGCAGCCCGAATTTCATACACAGAAATCTGTTGTGACAAAAAAGAAAATACAAATACAAATACAAATACAGTTCTTCCCCTGTCTTCTTTCCATTCAGTTTCGTTCCGAAGACGGAAAAAATGTAAGTTTGTTAAAATAATTAAAAAAAAAAAAGACAAAAAAAAGACACCATAGTAATAAATATATACTCCACATTTCTTCCCCTGTCAAGAGACGTCAAGAAGGCCAGTCAAATAGTGGAGGGGAAGAAATGTAGAGTATATAATTATTATCATTATTACAATGTTATTAACCAGTTCACAACTTTTTTTTTCCCCAACATATAAACCTAAGAATTACAGGGAAAGAAATATGGATATTGGCCTCGAGTTGTTATTTATTTAAACTTGTTTCCCTTCAGTAATAATTTAAACAAACAGAAATATATACATAATTATATGCATTATACACTAATAGACGTGTTGTTTTTGTTGTTGTCGGTTGTTGTTTTTTTTTTGTTTGTTTTTTTGTTTTGTTTTTTTTGGTTGTTTTTTGTTGGTGTTTTTTTTGTTTTTGTTGTTGTTGTTGTTGTTGTTTTTTGTTTTGTTTTCTTTTTTAGCGGTACGTTACATTCTGTACTTCAGTGCAAACGACACATGTTATCTATCGTATGTATGCCCCACCCCACCCACACTGGGTGTCACCTTGTCAGTCCACCCCCCCCCCCCCTCCCCATCCCTCCCCCCACCCCTCTCCCAAGCGTGACAGACAGACAGACGAGTCATCCATAGCGGGTCAGGGCACACACCCACATTGTTTTGTCTTCACGCTCAATGAACTCATCATGATCACGGACAGACACACCGCCAGTCTTTTCACGGTCGCTTGCTTGCGCTTTACTCGTCTACCACGTAACAGAATCTGTTGTTTTGCTGTACCGTCGGTTGTTGTTTTTTTGTTTTGTTTTTTCTTTTCTTCTTCTTCCTTTTTTTTGGGGGGGGGGGGGGGGGGGAATCCGGGGGGGGGGGGGGGGGGTTGCTGTTGCTTTTTTTGTTTCTTTTTTTGTTCCTACTATTTTTTCTTTCTTTTTTTTCTTCTTTTTTTATATTTTGATCGATTTTATCACGCGTGCGGAATGGAATGGAAGGTCAGGGATCGAGAATGTCCATGGGTATTACAGATTTCGTGCACTGTGTGAAAGGTGGTTTTTTTTTGTACAGTTGGTTAAGTGACAAGTGTGATATTGTATTGTATTGTATTGTATTGTATTGTACTGTACTGTATTACTTTTTTTTTTATCACATTAGACGTATCTGTGTGACAATTCGGGCTCTGACTCAGCAATGATAATGATAACAACTATGATAATGATGATGATAACAACAACAACAACAGCAATAATAATAATAACAACAATAATAATAATAATAAAATTTATTATTTTTTATTATATATGGCACACACTGCCCATATAGTGGGCTCTAAGCACCTCCTCGCCCCCCCCCCCTTCCCCACTCCCACCCTCCCCCACCCCCCAGAGATGCATTGGCATCTGTCGAACTCCACTCAGGGCTGTGTCCTCTGCATGTGCACATGATCTGTTCAGTTAGCTGATACACAGTATCACAAATTGACAAAGGCCTACAGCTGGGCCAATAGCAAAGTGAGAGCTGTATGATCAATGGTTTCTCCACTGCAGATGGGAAGTCGTTTACAGTTTAGTCTTTTGTGAAGGACTCTGACATTAGGAGGCATGATTGCATTGGCTCTTAGTGCTGCAGCCTTTTGTGGGGGCTAGTTGGCCTTTGGGAACCATCCCGACGCCGACTGTCCTAAAAACCCCTCTTGGCCGAGAGAGTGGGGTTGCAACTTGGGCAGAAGACACTCTCCATTGTAATCAAATTCTAGCTCGGGTGGTCTGGACAGCCTCCTCTGCTGTTCTGGTGGTCATAGTCGGACACAACTGACTATCATACATATAGTCTCTCCACCTCCCGCTTCATTGTCTCGTCTGCAGCTGCGTCCTGCGGGTTCTTCTTCTTCTTCTTCTTCTTCTTCTTCTTCGTCTTCTTCTTCGTCTTCTTCTTCTTCGTCTTCTTCTTCTTCTTCTTCTTCTTCTTCTTCGTGGGCTGCAACTCCCCCGTTTACTCGTATGTACACGAGTGGGCTTTTACGTGCATGACCATTTTTACCCCACCATGCAGGCAGCCATACTCCGTTTTCGGGGTTGTGCATGCTGGGTATGTTCTTGTTTTCATAACCCACTGAACGCTGACATGGATTGCAGGATCTTTAACGTGCGTATTTGATCTTCTGCTTGCCGTATACAGACGAAGGGGGATGTAGGCACTAACAGGTCTGCACATACGTTGATTTGGGAAATCGGAAAATCTCAACCACTTTTACCCACCACTGAGGCGCCGTTACCGAGATTCGAACCCGGGACCCTGAAATTGAAAGTCCAACGTTTTAATACCCAATCTGGCATTTTGCGCCTGTCTCTTCAGCTCCGCCTCAAAGTGTCTCGCCTACAGCTGCCCCCTTGGCCGCCTGCGCCCTCTTTCAGTTCCCCTTCAGTGCGGGCCCCAGGTGAGAGAGCCAGGCAGGTGATGCTGGATGATGCTGGCTTCCCGGCAGTCCGTCCACAGGAAGCTGAGGGACTATCATTCATGTCAGGTCACACCACTAGAGGAGAACCGGCACTACTGCTGCTGATGCAGTGCGGTGTTGGTTGTGTTGTTCAGTATCAGTATCAGTATCAGTAGCTCAAGGAGGCGTCACTGCGTTCGGTCAAATCCATATACGCTACACCACATCTGCCAAGCAGATGCCTGACCAACAGCGTAACCCAACGCGCTTAGTCAGGCCTTGAGAAAAAAAAAGAAGTAAATAAATAAATACATAAATTTTTTTTTATTAAAAAAAAATAATCAAAAATAAAAATGAAAATAAATGAATGAATCAATTAAAAAAAAATTGTTCAGATGTTTACAAATGCGAAGATCGGGCATCTGCTGCTGCTCTCTCTCTCTCTCTCTCTCTCTCTCTCTCTCTCTCTCTCTCTCTCTCTCCGTAAATGAATAGATAGATAAATAGATAAATAAATAAATAAATGAATAAATGATTAAATGAATAATAAATAAATAAATTATACACACACACACACACACGCACATATATATATATATATATATTTTTTTTTTTTTTTTATTTTTTTTTTACATTTACAGCATATGTGGCATAGCGCATATGGATGTGTCCGCACCCTCTGACCCCTCCCTGAAACTGAAACTGCTCAGTTGTTTGCTTGATTCGTCTTTTGTCTTCTGCTTCTTCTTCTTCTTCTTTCTTTTTTCTTTAAAAAAAAAAAAAAAAAAAAAAAAAATCTTCTCTTTTTTTAATTTTATTTTACGCCCAGTATTCTAGGATGTAAAGGTCATATAACGGTGAGTGAAGACGACGAAGGTGGCACGATGACACGCCCACCCGCGCTTTTAGGGTTTCATGCTCAATGATAAAAACCATGGGGGGAAAAAAACAACCCCAAAAACCCCCCCCCCAAAAAAAAAAAAACCTTTAATCGCCTGGCGACAAAAGATTATTCTGTTCTTTTCTTTCATTGTTGCGCGCGAACGTGTCTCTCGACCCGTTCAAACGACACCTTCCTTTTATTTTTTTTTGTTTTTGTTTTTATTTTTTTCATTTTATTTTATTTCATTTGATTTGATTTGATTTTTTTTCCCTTTTTTTTCTTCTTTTCTTTCTTTCTTTCTTATCAATGAAGTTGCTAGGCTGAATGGAATGAATGCTCAGTCGGACGTTTCCATGGATTTTACGTTGGTTGTTTCATTTTATTCTTTTTTTTTTTCTTTTTTTTTTCTTTTTTTTTTTTTAAACAGTCCCATCAGAAACCGCTGATGTTGGCGTTACCATTAACTCACTCAGTACGGCCAGTCCTCTCTTCTCCTCTACACAGACCCCTCAGATGTCCAGTGGGTGTCTGAATGACCCAACCTTTAGCTTCCGTCGTCAGAATTGTGGTATTCTTTGTCAACATTCACGTCTTCAGTATAAGAGCCTTCCGCTTGCAATATTTTGATGATGGTAACTGGGGTGAAACGCTGTTAACGTCGTCTCTTTCGCCGTTCGTATGGAGAACGGAGAGAGTTAAACAGGTGACAAAAAGCCGCGCGATTCCCCTGAGCACTCACTATGCCACGCAGCCCTCCATGCAGACCCCACTGTGACAATGTCACTGAGATCTGTCCGTTCCTTTGGGCGGAGGAGGAGGAGGAGGAGGAGGAGTAGGAGGAGGGGGAGGAGGAGTAGGAGGGAGAGGAGGAGGAGTAGGAGGAGGGGGAGGAGGAGTAGGAGTGGGAGGAGTGGGAGGAGGAGAAGGAGGAGGAGGGGGAGGAGGAGGAGGAGGAGGGGGAGAAGGAAGAGGGAGAGGAGGAGGGAGAGGAGGAGGAGGAGGAGCAGTGGGAGTAGGAGTGGGAGGAGCGGGAGGAGGAGGAGGAGTAGGATGAGGAGGAGGAGTAGAAGAAGGGGGAGGAGGAGGTGGAAGAGGAGGGAGAGGAGGAGGAGTAGGAGGAGGAGAAGGAGGAGGAGGGGGAGGAGGAGGAGTAGGAGGAGGAGGGGGAGGCAGAAGAGGAGGAGAAGGAGGAGGAGGGGGAGGAGGAGGAGGGAGAGGAGGAGGAGGGGGAAGAGGAGGGAGAGGAGGAGGGGGAGGAGGAGGAGGAGAAGGAGGAGGAGGGGGAGGTGGAGGAGTAGGAGGAGGAAGGGGAGGCAGAGGAGGAGGAGGGAGAGGATGAGGGGGAAGAGGAGGGAGAGGAGGAGGGGGAGGAGGAGAAGGAGGAGGAGGGGGGAGGTGGAAGAGTAGGAGGAGGAGGAGGGAGAGGAGGAGGAGGAGGGGGAAGAGGAGGGGGATGAGTAGGAGGAGGAGGTGGAGCGAGGAAGGGGAGGAGGAGGAGGAGGAGGGGGCTGCAGTATACGCCACGTGCTGCTTGCTGTCAGATCTATGTAGGTAAAGCGCTCTAGAGGATCGTCTTAATTCGTGGCGGCAGTGAAAACCCAGCTACAATGCCTATCAAATCATCAAAGTGATGATGATGATGATGATGATAGTAATAATAATAATAATGGTGATAATAATAATAATGATAATAATAATAGTGGTAGTAGTAGTAGTAGTAAAATGAATAAATAAATTAATCAATTAATTGATAATGATAATGATAATCATCATCATCATCATAATGATAATGCTAATAATTCTAAGTAGTAGTAAAAGTAGTAGTAGTAGTGATGATGATGATCATAATAATGATAAGAAAAATGTAATAATAATAATAATAATAATAATAATAATAAGAAGAAGAAGAAGAAGAAGAAGCACAACAACAATGATAATAATAATGATAACTCCTTCCGTCGCTTGAAGTTGAAGGAAAAGAATAGCAGCTACCCCCCACCCCCCACCCCCCACCCCACCCCAAACCACCCCTCACACATCTCTCTCCTTCCCCGCACACACACACACACACACACACACACACACACAACAACAACAACAACAACAACAACAACAACAACAACAACAACACGCGCGTGTGTGCACGAATTAGAAACAGACAGATGGAGAAGAGATCTTTGACATTTTCACACCTCTGTGTGTGTGTGTGTGTGTGTGTGTGTGTGTGTGTGTGTGTGTGTGTGTGTGTCCGCACACTTGCACGTGAGTGCGTGCGGATGCTCGCGCGAGTGCATATGAAATATAAAATTACGCGGTGCATTTCTGTCGTGACAGTATGACTGTGCGTATGCATGCTTATGTGCATCCATTTTATTTTTGACGATAATATGTTTACATATTCGCTTGTCTGCACGTGGAGTGATGGCCTAGAGGTAACGCGTCCGCCTAGGAAGCGAAAGAATCTGAGCGTGCTGGTTCGAATCACGGCTCAGCCGCCGATATTTTCTCCCCCTCCACTAGACCCATACACAAACACACACATACAGAGAGAGAGAGAGAGAGAGAGAGAAGCACCCCCCACCCAAACCCATATACACAACAAGTAAGGAAACAGCCTGCCAACATGTGGGTGGGCAGAACACCCACAAACATACACGATGTGCAGCTCACCATAACTGTCCTCTGTAATGTAGGCGGATGCTGGGGTCTAGTTTTTTGGGTTTTTTTTTTCTTCTTTTTCTTCTTCTTCTTTTTTTCCGTTTTATTTAGTTTTAAGGTCTCTTAACGTTCCGGGGGAGA
>NC_134896.1:33777658-33792658 GCF_041734735.1 Babylonia areolata
CTTCCACCCCTCCTCTCGCCGCCCCACCCCCAGTCCTTCCACCTCCGATCAACCAGCGCCAATCCACTGTCGCCATAGAATTTACTGCGGACCTTAAACGTCAGCCATGTTGAACTCCGAATCATCATGTCTCCACGACACTTTTGTATTCCTTCCCGTTATAATTTTATTGTATTCATAATCAGGCCTACTTTCCAAATCCCTTTGATTTCTATTGGAATGTAGTTAATTCACTCAAATTTGCAAACTTACTGAGAATACCAGAATACTTGATCATCTCCAAGAAGAGAAATTCAGTTGTGGTGTGTGATACTTATATTAACGTACGGGAATGATGGTCATTCAATATAAATGACATAAATGAACTGTTAAAATGCCAAGTTGACGTAAACACCATAATACAACAATGAAATGAGGACTGGCTGGTCCGTACGGAAGTGATGAGGTCGACTTTTTTTTTTCTTCTCTAAATTACAACAATAATAAGGAAGAAAAAAAAGGTTGATATGTATTTGATTGTTGCTAACGTCATGCCAGAGAATTTCTTATCCTTCTGCGTTGATGGGTAGCAACTTCCACGATCACTCGTTTTCGTTTTTTTGTGTATTACCAATTTTTTTGCGGTTGTTGTTGTTGATATCGCCATGTACAAGGAGGTTTATGTCTTTTTGTACTATGAAATGGCCTTTGTCGAAGCATGGGTTATAAACAACATTACTTAATCAACTTACGCACTGTTGGAACAAAACGTGAAGGGAATCGTATTTTTCATGACCCAATAAAAAATGAATTTGTATTATCTCAGATTGTCCATTGTCCCCTTTTTTGTGTTTAAAAAAAAAAAACACAAAAAACTACTGCTTCCACAAATACTTGAATATCTAAACAAACTAACAATAACGAACAAAAAGCTTACAATGAAGCAGAGACATAACTAAGCACGGACATTAACTTTTTGTTGTCTCTTTTCTTTCTTTCTGATATATATATATATATATATATATTTTTTTTTTTTTTTTTTTTAAACATAACCTATTCCGTACAAGACTTCAACAAGTAAGACGTGAGATTGTTTAGAGCAGATTCACAATAAGGGAAACAGGGTGTTTTCGTGTATTGAAGACAAAACAGATAATTGACGTGTAATTAATCAATAGATAATTATAAATTATGTACAAACAAATAAGCATATGAATAAATGCATAGATCAATCAGTCAATCAATCAGTCAATCAGTCTACTATGTTTTGTCCCGTTTTTTTCTCTCCTTTGCCTTGGCCATCTTAAACTCTCTCTGTCTCTCTGTGTGTCTGTCTGTGTGTCAGTCTGTCTCTCTCTCTCTCTGTCTCTCTCTCTACTCTCTCTCTTCTTCTTCTCTCTCTCTCTCTCCGTTTCTCCTTCTCTGTGTGTGTGTCTCCCTGTACTCTCTCTCCTTCTGTCTCTCTCTGTGTCTCTCCTTCTCTCTGTCTGTCTGTCTCTCTCTCTCTCTCTCTGTCTCTCCTTCTCTGTCTGTCTCTACTCTGTCTCTCTGTCTCTGTCTCTACTCTCCCTCTCTCTCTCTGTCTCTACTCTCCCTCTCTCTCTGTCTCTACTCTCTCTCTCTCTCTCTCTCTGTCTCTACTCTCCCTCTCTCTCTGTCTCTACTCTCTCTCTGTCTCTACTCTCCCTCTCTCTCTGTCTCTACTCTCCCTCTCTCTCTGTCTCTACTCTCCCTCTCTCTGTCTCTACTCTCTCTCTCTCTGTCTCTACTCTCCCTCTCTCTCTGTCTCTACTCTCTCTCTCTCTATCTCTCTCTCTCTGTCTCTACTCTCCCTCTCTCTCTGTCTCTACTCTCTCTCTCTCTCTCACTATGAGATATCGTTTTTCACTTCTCGTTCTTCCCTTTTTCCTCCATTTTATATTTCTGCACCTTACCCTCAACCCCCACCTCCCTTCCACCCCCCCTTCTACAACAACCTCTTCCACCCTCTCTTCCCTCTCCACGCCACCCCCCGTCCCCATCACCCCCCCCCCCCCCCCCCCCCAAAAAAAAAATAAAAAAAAATCCACCAGCCTTCTCAGTTCTCTCTCTCTCCCTCGCTCTCTCTCTGTGTATCATATTGTTACCACACATTCCCAAAGCAGTGTCAGTGTCATCGCCAAAATGTTCACGTTCCTTTCTGCCCCCCCCCCCCCCCAGCCCCCTCCGTCCCCCCAATGTCGGTGTTGACAACGAGAAGAGGACTTGGTTGACGATAATGACGACAGGTAATTGCACAGCTAAGAAAAGAGAGGAAGATAGGGTGTCTTCTCTCGTCTGGATAAGAGGGAGGAGGTTAAAGGGGAGGGGGGTTGTTGGTGGTGGCAACTCTCACACACACACACACACACACACACACACCACGCGCGCGCGCAGACACACACACACACACACACACACACACACACACACACACACACACACACACACACACACACACACACACACACACACACACACACACACAAATAGCGTCGTGCGGAGTCAGTAGAGAGAAGAAGTTAGTCCCACCATTTATGTTGATGGAAGAGGGGAAGGGGAGGGGGGAGTGGTGAAGAGAAGGTAGGTGTAACGATGGTATATCTGAAGGTAAGGAAAGGAAAGAAGGAAGGAAGGGAGGAAGGAAGGGACGAAGTAAAGAAGGAAGGAAGCTACGAAGGGAGGAAGGAAAAAAAAGCAGTAAGAAAGGAAGGAAGGAAAAGACGAAAGAGAGAAAGAAACAAGGGAGGAAGGAAGGAAGAGACGAAGGAAGGAAGAAAAACAGTAAAGAACGAAGGAAGGAAGGGACGAAGAAGGAAGGAAGAAGGAAGAAAAGCAGTAAGGAAGGAAGGAAGGGACGAAGAAGGAAGGAAGAAGGAAGGAAGAAGGAAGAAAAGCAGTAAGGAAGGAAGGAAGGGACGAAGAAGGAAGGAAGAAGGAAGGAAGAAGGAAGAAAAGCAGTAAGGAAGGAAGGAAGGGACGAAGAAGGAAGGAAGAAGGAAGAAAAGCAGTAAGGAAGGAAGGAAGGAACGAAGAAGGAAGGAAGAAGGAAGGAAGAAGGAAGAAAAGCAGTAAGGAAGGAAGGAAGGGACGAAGAAGGAAGGAAGAAGGAAGAAAAGCAGTAAGGAAGGAAGGGACGAAGAAAAGAAGGAAGGAAGGGAATGAAAAAGGAAGAAAAACAGTAAGGGAGGGAGGAAGGAAAGAAGAAAAGCAATAAGGAAGGAAGGAAAAAAAAAAACCAACACAACCAAACGACAACAACAACAACAACAAAAACAAACAAACGAAAAAAAAAACTACAATAAATATAATAATAATAATAATAATAATAATAATAATAATAATAGGATGAAGGAGGTGAAGGCAAAGGGGAAGGAGATGGCACGGGGTGCAGTGTTAAGCGCGCGACAATCGCCTCAGTTTATTCTGCCCTCCATTCTTTTTGTTGTTTCGCAATGCTGATATCAACTTTCAAAATTCTGTCAGAAACCTGGGTGCTTTTTAAAAAATTTTTTTATCCAGCTCTGTCCATGCGCGACCATATCAATAATTTATGTAAAACTGCAAACTTTTAACTGAGGAAAATCTATTGTGGATAATCAAATAAAAGTGTTTTTGATTTGATTTTGATTTTATTTGAATCCGTACTGTTCGACCATAATTATGTAACTATTGAAACAACCACTCAGCTTGTTTTGTTTCTGGATCCTCAGTCGCATTGACTACTGCAGTTCACTACTTGCTGGTCTGCCTTTTGAGTTGTTGTCACGCTTTGAGATGATTTTGAACAAGGCTGCAAGAATCATTTCCAGATAGTAAAAAAAGGATCACGTTACCCCACTTTTACGTCAACTTCATGGGATACCTATCCAGTACAGAATTCAATACAAACTTTCCATATTGGCCTATTGCCACTTTGAAGGATCTCTCCCTTCTTACTTATCTACTGTCCTTTATACTTACACCCCTTACCGTTCTCTGAGGTCTTCTGCTGAAAAGCTCTTCTGAGTCCCCCCAAATCTCTACAAAGACATTTGGCCAAAGGGCCTTTCAGTATACAGCACCTTCTGTCTGGAATTCTCTTCCTGTGTATCTCCGTCACTTACCAACGCTGTCCCTTTTCAAAACAAACTCGAAAACCCAACTATTCAAACAGGTCTCTGGGTGTGATGAAGCATAGCTAATTGTCTGTATTCTTCCTCCTCCTATCCACCCCACTTTGTCCTTTACTGAAGTCATATTGTAGTGTGTGTGTGTGTGTGTGTGTGTGTGTGTGTGTGTGTGTGTGTGTGTGTGTGTGTGTGTGTGTGTGTGTGTGTGTGTGTGTGTGTGATTGTTCATACCTGCAATTTGTAATATTGTCTTGGTGCATACATGCACATATATGTGTCGTTTGTTCGTGCGCAAAGGTATGTTATGCACTATTGTACATGTGTTATTTCATATGGGGAGTTTGCGCCATATAAGTCCCATTTATTATTATCATTATTATTATCATCATTATCATCGTCATCATATGGTTTTAGAAATATTATTATTATAATTGTGTTTATTCTATCTTCTTTCTTTTTTTTTCTTTTGTGTGTGTGTGTGTGTGTGTGTGTGTGTGTGTGTGTGTGTGTTGTTTTTTGGTTTGTTTTGGTTTGTTTTCTTGTTGTTTTTTTTCTATCCTGTGCTCGTTAGTCTTAGTAATCAAATTGGTGAAACAATAACTTTACTTTATTTGATTAATGCAGAGCGAAGTAACAGTGATGCGTAATAATGCGTTTACATTTGTTGTCCGTACTTGACTCAGTCGCTGTATATACACATCTTTTTGTTTCTTCTCATTTTTTTTTTAAATTTCATTTTCTGTATGCAGATCACGAGGTGACTGGTGGGTGTGACGGGGGCTCCTGCAGCCGTCTACTCTTCAACGTCTCCACCGTCCCCGGCACAGAAACCCTGGCGGCCGCGGAACTCCGCCTCTTCGTAGACCCCGGGGCCCACCACCGCCTCCTCCTCTCCGCCCCCCTGCCCCCTCCTCAACAAGGTCAAGGCCGTGCACAGGTCAAGGCCGACAGGGGTGAAAGTTCGTCGCCGCGAAGGCCGCGGTGGAAGTTGAAGGTGGAGGTGCACGAGATCATGCAGGAGGTGGGGGTGGGCACGGAGGAGGAGGACTGCATATCTCGCCTGCTGGACGTCAAGGTGATCGAACCCGAGGACGCGGACGGTTCCTGGGTGTCTCTGGACATCCACCCGGCCGTGCTGAAGTGGATGCGCAGACCCGACCTCAACAAAGGCCTGGAGGTTCGAGTGACGCCTCTTCAGGTCTCTCCGCGCAACGTTTCGGTGGAAACCCACCACGTGCGTGTGCGTCGCTCGGTGACCTTGTCGGAGGAAGTGTGGCAGAGGCAGAGGCCCTTGCTGGTGACTTACACAGACGATGGACGCGGAGTCGTCAGCGGCTCTCCCTCCGCGCCCAGCAGAAGCAGGCGATCCACCACCGCCGCGGCGCGGTCAGAGCGGAAACGGGAGAGACGGCGGAAGAAGAACCGTGACGGCAAAAAAGATAAAGGTAAAGGTCGGCGGGACCGCCGGAACCGGAAGAAGAAGCGGAGGCGGAAGAAGAAGAGGAAGAGGAAGAAGCAGAAGACGAGGACGAGGAAGGGCGATAAAAACCTGTGCCAGCGTCACCCCCTGTACGTGGACTTTGAGGACGTGGGCTGGAAGGACTGGATCCAGGCCCCGGAGGGCTTCAACGCCTACTTCTGCCACGGGGACTGCAACTTCCCCCTGGCGCACCACCTCAACTCCACCAACCACGCCATCGTGCGGACTCTGGTCAACTCGGTGGACCCCAAGGCCGTGCCCAAGGCGTGCTGCGTGCCCACGGAGCTGTCGGCCATCTCCATGCTCTACACCAACGAGTGCAACAAGACCATCCTCAAGATCTACCAGGACATGGTGGTGGAGGCCTGTGGCTGTCGGTAGTGCTTGGGTAGGGCACCGTTCACCACAGGAGTTGGTGGGGTGAGGGACGAGGGGGTGGGAGGTGGGGGGGTGGTGCGGCTGTGTAAGTTTTTGAGGTGCTCCTCGGGGGTGCCAGCCTAGAAATAGGAGTGTCTAGGGTGTGACTTTCCGACCAAGGTGCTAGCAATGTGTGTGCTGTCGGTAGGCGCCGTCGTAATCGTCGTCTTCTTTTTGTACCATACGACTGTTTGTCAACAGTTTGAATCTGTAAGAAAAAGTGAGAGAATGAGAGAGAGAGGGATATACTCGTTTTTTTTAACAAGGCATTCGCATGGAAAGTTCTTTTGGGAATGTTAAATATCGACTTGGGGATGTCCGTAATATTCTGCAACAAAGAACGTGTGGAAGGAGCAAGTGGCTTTACTACTGTATGTGTGAGTACAGAAGATCTGAATGGACTGAGAAAGATTGTGCTTGTCAGCGGCACCATTGTTTGAGAGGGATTGAGAGAGGGACAAAGGAAGCTACGGACAACGATGGGAATAACTGTTACGTTGGTGATGGCGAACCTCTTTAGTGATGTATTACTGACAGACACGAAAGGGATTTGAAATATGGATCACAGTGCACCGTGAATAAGCATCTGGTTGCTGGATTACATTTCGAATGGACTGGTCCACCTCCTGAAGCAAGGATATGAATGAATCGCATTGACACAACCGGTGAGCAGAATATACGACGGGGGGAAAACATGAATATCGTTGTTGTTGTTGTTGTTGTTGTTTCACGTCTATCTCCGTCGTTGTCTGCTTCACCTGGTCAAAAGTCATGTCATACCTCAACTGTGTTTTTGTTTTCTCCTCAACATGTGGCTGTTGATACAGAAACACCCGCTTCTGTTAAAAAAAAAAAAAAAAAAAAAAAAAGGAAAAAAGATGAATCGGCCTCAGCACGTTGCTTCCTTTCACTCCTGGACCCCTTCACTTCCCATGCTGGCCCTAAAGAATAAGCAGATGATTTTAATGATGGTGTGACGTTCGCTGCATGAAGAGGAGAATGGGCCACAGACTGATGTTTTGAAATGCATTTATTAAGTATTTTGATCCGAACCTTTGCAGTTGTATATATATATATATATATATATATATATATATATATATATATATATATATCAATGGCCAGAAAAGTTGGAGGAGATTCTTTGAAATCTGACCGATATTTGGCTTCATTTTGTTGTTGTTTTTGTTGTTGTTGTTGTTTGCTGTTCTTTTCTACTCACACTGAAAGACAACTACAAGAATGCCAGAACCCTGTCTGCACAACGGAGGCCTATTTTCAGACTTGTTTGTGCTCCTCGCATCAGTTTGCTGGGGTTCTAATTAATTCTATGGGTCTTTCTATTTGGAAAATCAAAAGCCTTTGGTGTTCTTTAATGTTGATGTACACACAAATTGCAAACGTTGTGTAGCAGATTTTTCGTGATAAATTGCAGTTTGTGTGTGTGTGTGTTTTGTTTTGTTTTTATTGGTGTTGTTTCTGTTTCCATTTATTTTAATTGTTTGTTGAGTATTATACAATGTCATGTACGTTTTTTCCCCCAGAATTTTTAACCTCAGAGCTGAAAAAAAGAATTACTCAAAGTGTATGAAAAATCCTGACAACATCGTCGTCGGATTTTAAATGAGACCATCTGCAAAATGCTATAATGCTAAAGGGTATGATGCAAACTACACGTCATGGAACATGTATGGCCTCTGACGTGCGACCACATCATTCGAAATAATTGAGAGGCTTTTTTTTCTTTCTTTTCTTTTCTTTTTTTTTTTCGTTATTGTGGTGAACTGGAATATTATACAGACTTGAAATCAGGTGTTAGTAAGTTGTTCGTGATTTTATTCATCTATTTATTATTATCATTATTATTATTATTATCATCATCATCATCATCATTATTATTGTCATTATTGTCGTTGTTGTTGTTGTTGTCATTATCATTATTATTATTTTCATTATCTTTATTTTTACTATTATTATAATCATTATTATATTTGTTGTAGTTGTTTGTTTTTTTTGTTTTTTTTTTTTGTTTAGTTGTTGTTGTTTTCTTTTTCTTTTGTTGTTGTTTCTTTTGTTTGTTTGTTGTTGTTGTTGTTTGTTTTTCCCTTTTTTTTGCGTATGTTTTCAATTTGTACAATATCATGAAAATATTGATAATTGGTTCAACTTGACCCCGAGGTGTGTATAGTATCATGAACATTAATTAATATTAAGTTTATGCATGCGTATTCCTCAGTGGTTAGTCTTAAGTTTGTGGGTGTGAGTGTACATCATGATTATGACACGAGTGAGTGAGTGTGAGTGACAGAACGTGTACGTGCGTTCGTGAATAATAATATGCATTTAATCATTTTGTTCTGTGAAAACAAAAGCAAACCATTCACGTTTTTGTGTATTATTTATGAAACGATCTTTCGGGATCGCGCGATGTTCACCGAGCAGACACAAACAATCACACTACACACATGTCATTGGTCTTTATATATATATATTTTTTTTTATAATTTTTTAATTTTTTTTTATTGAAGTGTGAGAGATGGAGAGAAAGAGTGAGAGGGAAGAAGGAAAAGAAGAAGAAGAAGAGAGGGGTGGTGGGTGGAGGGAATACCTCGTTTTTGTCTTTTCATATCGTTAACAACTACATGGCAGATTCCAACAGCGACTAACACATCTCCCGCTCCCCATTATCCTACTGTGGATTTCAGGACGCAAACGGACACAACGAATCACACTATGAGAACAGCCGCATAACTAGTAACTGCCTTCGCCTTTCAATGGAACAACAGAGTGGAGCGTGTCTCACTTCTATTAGATTTCCTTTCACGACAGCGTGTAAGCCTTCGCATCAAAAGTCACCCATGACGCCACATCTCTTCGAACTAAAATCGAACTTGACAGAAAGTCACAAGCCATTATTTATTATTATTTTTTTAAAATTTAATTTGATTTTATTATATTATATTATATTATTATTTATTAATTTTTTTATTTTTGTCCTCGCAGCAGAGAGGCCTTGTTTGGGAGCCATATCAAAAATTTAATGTCCATCAGAGGCACTATTCAGGAGTCAATGACACGTTAAAAGATCCGATGTTTTCTCTGGTGTCTGGCGTCCACTTCTTGCACACAAGAATGCCAAAACAATTAGCCAGATAAATACACCCTTGCGTCAGTGGGAACCGACGACTGAAGATATTGCAGTCATGTAATCCCCCCCCCCTCCCTCCTCTCCACCCCCGCCCCCTCATTTCTGTTGCTTTAATTGAATCAACGCGGCATTACAATGTCGTGCTTAGAGCTCGTGTTTTGGTCACTAAATTCTTACACCTTTTAGCGTTTAGCTCTACCGGCAAATCGGGTTTAATTTATTGTCTTTCGTCATCGTTTGATCGTTGTCCAAACAGTGTAGGATACTTTTAGCGAAAAGCAGAATGGCATAATTATTATTGTGATGATGCAGGAGGAATTGTAGGAAATGAATTTACGAAACTGAAAAGGAGTCATGAAAGGAGGTTTGTGTGTGTGTGTGTGTGTGTGTGTGTGTGTGTGTGTGTGTGTGTGTGTGTGTGTGCGTGCGTGCGCGCGCGATTGCGTTCATGTGTCCGGCCCGACTGAACTCTCCCCCTCCCCCCCTAGCCCCCCTCTCCCTACCACACCTCCATCCCCCCTCTGTCCCCCCACAGTCCCTACCCCCACCCCCACCCCCCAACCGTTTAGTATTCACTGATGTAGCTGTTGTTGTATTTTTCTGTTTATTTGTTACTCATAATTGTTATTTTCTGTTTATTTTAAACAAATGAACTTTTTAAGACAATTTTTCCATACTTTTAGCGCGCGGGTGTGTTTCGAAAACCAGACCAGGGTTTATATTTTGAGTATAGTACGATGCGCTGTAAACTGATAGAGAACGGTCAAGCCGACTTTGAATCCTTACATACTCAGTCAAATCATTCGCTGTTCCTTGACTAGAAGTGTGATTTGACCAACATGTAGTTCGTGGAGAGCTACGGTGGCGTTTGGGCATGTATCAATGTTCTGACCCATACGTAGTGCATGATGAGTATGAGGGGACACTGCTCTAGCAGTATGCATTTCTGGAAATAAATCTAAGTCCAAGGAATGACATGAAATCGTGTTTGTGTGGGATTTGTGTGTGTGGGATGTGTGTGTGTGTGTGTGCGTGTGCGTGCGCGGCGCGCGCGTGTGTGTGTGTGTGTGTGTGTGTGTGTGTGTGTGTGTGTATTGCTGATTTTTTGTTGTTGTGTTGGACTACGTTACGTCATGTTCCATTGCATTGTGTCCATGCATTGTAATGCATTACAGCGTATTGTTGTATATATTCTTTTTTTTCTTGTTAGTGGTGGTGGTTGTACTGATGGTGGTATTCTTGTATTTTTGTTAGCTTTTAAAAGTGATGATTGTTTTTCTGTTAAGGTTGGTCAGTCATACGTTTCATTTTGCGAGGTTTTTTTTTTCACCTTTTTTTTCTTCCTCTTCTTCTTCTTCTTCTTCTGCGTTCGTGGGCTGCAACTCCCACGTTCACTCGTATATACACGAGTGGGCTTTTACGTGTATGACCGTTTTTACCCCGTCATGTAGGCAGCCATACTCTGCTTTCGGGGGTGTGCATGCTGGGTATGTACTTGTTTCCATAACCCACCGAACGCTGACATGGATTACAGGATCTTTAACGTGCGTATTTGATCTTTTGCTTACGTGTACACACGAAGGGGGTTCAGGCACTAGCAGGTCTGCACACATGTTGACCTGGGAGATCGGAAAAATCTCCACCCTTTACCCACCAGGCGCCGTCACCGAGATTCGAACCCGGGACCCTCAGATTGAAATCCAACGCTTTAACTATTCGGCTATTGTGCCCGTCGACCTTTTTATTCAAGATTTTACAAAAATAGGCATCCAAGAAAGAAAAAAGAAAGAAAGAAAAATAAACACAAAAATTCTGAAGAATACAAAAGGAACACTTTTACATAACTTACCATATAGTCACATAACCTGTATATCTCATGCGTGCCCACATCTACACACACTCACACACGCACAAACTAAAAAAAAGAAAAAGAAACATTATTTTTTCTCCGATGTTTACATGCTACATATTGATCACTCATCTACTTCGAATTCTTTACGAACTATTATTTTAGCTTCCACAGAAATTAATTATTCTCTTTTTTCTTCTTCTTCTTCTTCTTTATTTAACACGTACAGGTACATTTGTATTTGTATTTGTATTCCTTTTTATCACAACAGATTTCTCTGTGTGAAATTCGGGCTGCTCTCCCCAGGGAGAGCGCGTCGCTACACTACAGCGCCACCCTTTTTTTTTTTTTTTTTTTTTTTTTGTATTTTTTCCTGCGTGCAGTTTTATTTGTTTTTCCTGTCGAAGTGGATTTTTCTACAGAATTTTGCCAGGAACAACCCTTTTGTTGCCGTGGGTTCTTTTACGTGCGCTAAGTGCATGCTGCACACGGGACCTCGGTTTATCGTCTCATCCGAATGACTAGCGTCCAGACCACCACTCAAGGTCTAGTGGAGGGGGAGAAAATATCGGCGGCTGAGCCGTGATTCCAACCAGCTCCCTCAGAATCTCTCGCTTCCTAGGCGGACGCGTTACCTCTAGGCCATCACTGCACATGGCACGTTGCCTACGTCTTTATTTTGTATTATTTTGTATTTTGTTGATTTTTTTCTATCATCATTTCTTTTTTGGCACCACGCAGGCTTGATTTTGGATAATGATAGCTGCTCACCTCCATTTCTTTATAACCAGTCGACAAGAGCGTTTCTTTGAAGGAGGCTGGGCGGATGAGGCTGAGACGAATGGCAGTATTTGTTTATTTCCTTAGTCCTTCGTTGGTAGCTTTCAAGGGTTATTCGAAACGTCATTTGCACTAGTGTAGATTAAAAAAAAAAGAAAAAAAAAAAAAAAAAAAAAAAATATATATATATATATAAAAGAAGAAGAAGAAGAAGCAGGAGAAGAACAAGAATGAAACACTTAAGCCACCAGCGATGATAATATCGCTTCTTTTTTTTTTTTACAAGTGATGTTTTTGTTGTTGTTTTTTAGGCACAGTGTGTACAAAATGCACTATTATTGTGCCATTTGACGAGTTTCACCCAGAAGCAGACGTTGGGAGAGACATTAAGACTTACTTCGTGGTCTTTTCTGTTTGTTTGTTTTGTTTTAACCCGGTGTTCGGTTGTGTGTGTGTGTGTGTGTGTGTGTGTGTGTGTGTGTGTGTGTGTGTGTGTGTGTGTGTGTGTCCGTGGTAAACTTTAACATTGCCATTTTCTCTGGAAATACTTTGTCTGCCAATACCAAATTTGGCTTAAACATACTATGAAAAAAACAATCTTCACACACATAACAATAATAGGTTGTAGGTTTCCCGAATCAAGCCGTATTTCCGTATCATTAACAGTTTTATTTCGTTAAGGTTCGTTCCGAAATCCGAAAATTCTAAAAAAAACCGCTTCCCACTGACTTGCTGGAAGTTAGGTTGTACTTGGTGAAAAGACATGACCTCGTTTTTCTTGTTCACAATTAAAAGGAAAGAAATACAACTTCTGGACAGAACACTTACAGTGACACTAACTGCACCGTCAACGTGTTTACTGCATATAAATATCCTAAAGTGGACACTGAATTAACTCGAATGAACACAAAACAAAATTTTGATCGATCTTTTCTTTGTCAGCCCGTTGCAGACTGGTTCGAGCAGATTTGAAGATCTACCATGTGTTGCGATGTGCATGAAGCGATGGTAACGTCTCCTTTACCGCGGAAATAAAGAAAATAATCGAGATATAGTAAAACACACACACAGACAAAAACATGATTTAAACGGCGTTATTACGTCCAACACAATCACGTCTACTAATCACAGGAAGAAGAAAGCAACAACATTGCTTTGAATATTATATTTAGTCAAATGATGTGCCAGTGCAGTGGGGATATAGTCTACTTGCTTCGGAACTGAACATGCATAGTTTGATCCCTGTGTATTGCATGCCCCCCTGCCCCCCCCGCCCCCCCCCCCCCACGCCCCCAACCCCAGACCCCCCACAACTCCACCCCGTTTTCCTTGTTTCCTTTTATAATAAAGTACTGCAAGCCTGTCACAATTGTCACTAAAATGTTTCCGTATTTTGTTCTGGCTGCATCCGCTCTGCCGTTTACTTTCCCGTAATTTTTTTTTTTTTATTAATAAAAAAAAAATAAATAAAAGAAAGTTCGTTAGTTGGTTGATTGGTTGGTTCGCCAGTTAGTTGGTTCTGTGAAGCCTTTCCTTTTTTTTTTCTTTTTTTTTTCAAAATGCCAAAAGGATACATGTCTGCCTGTGCTTTTGTTGCTTACTCGCTCACCCATGCTGTAAGGGTTTGGGGTCTTGGTGTGGAGCTTAATGACCTACTGGCATACAGACCTTTATCAACTCACCCGGGGCAGTGAGTCTTTTCCCTTGCATTACCCCCCACCCACACACTCCACGTCTCCGCTTCCCTCACCCACCAAAGACCCCATCTGATATCCAGTGGTTGCCAGAATGACCCAGACCATAGCTGTCGTCGTTAGAAATGCGGTACTTTTTAATCTTCATCCGCTGACTTTTTCCGCTTGTTACGTTGTAATGATGTCAGCAGCGGGGAAAAAAAACCCATTGTCATAGTGGTCTTTTAACTCACTCAGGACGGCCAGTCCTGTCTTCTCCTCTACAGAGATCCCTCGGATGTCCAGTGGGTGTCTGAATGACCCAACCTTTAGCTTCCGTCGTCAGAATTGTGGTATTCTTTGTCAACATTCACCTCTTCAGTATAAGAGCCTTCCGCTTGCAATATTTTGATGAGGCTAATTGGGGTGAAACGCTGTTAGCATCGTCTCTTTCGCAGTTCGTATAGAGGGAGTTAAATGTTGTCGTTCGTGCGCAGAGAATTAAGTCAATCAAGTTGTTCAGGGCTTGTACAGTCTTGGTTCGGTGAAGGTTGGAGTTGTTCGAGGCAGGGAGGGAGTGAGTGAGTCCTGGATGTCTGTCCGGGTGGGAGGTCCGTCTGGCGTTCCGAGGAAGATGGGGGAGATCTGGCTGACTGGGCTTCGCTTCTCTGTCTCTCTCTCTCTCTGTCTCTCTCTCTCTCTGTCTGTCTCTCTCTCTGACGGGATAAGAACCATGAGCTTTATAGACCCGCAGGGGGAAAAAAAACCCCAACTCCAACGCTCACAGCATTAAACGAAAGCGCCCGTCTAAATGAATTTCCCTTTTTTATGTTTTGCTTTTGCTTTTTTCTTTTCTTTTCTTTTTTGCTATTTCATTTTTTTTCTTTTCTTTCTTTTTGCGTTTTCTTTTTTTTTAATTCTTTTTTTCCTTCTTTTTTTTTCCCCAAAGAAAAAAAAAGTGTTATACCACATCTGATCCCCATGGTGACTGAAACGCTATACAAGGTACCTCCAAACATCGCACATTTCCGAGTGAAGGTCTGTTTTTTGAAGTGGTGTCTCCAGAGCACGGGGAAGAACCTTTCCATGGTCTCTGGTGTCTCTCTGTTGTGGTCATGGGATTCGCTGCCGTGGCCAAGGCTTCTGATAAATTGTTACCTACCGTCAGCAATCGATTGTCAGTCTTTCATTCTTCTTCTTCTTCTTACATTATTATTATTATTGTTATTATTATTGTTGTTGTTGTTGTTATCATTATTATTATTGTTGTTGTTGTTGTTGTTGTTGTTGTAGTTGTTGTTGTTGTTGTTGTAATTATCATCATCATCATTACTATTATCATAATAATAAGTAGTAGTAGTAGTAGTAATATTGTTGTTGTTGTTCCCGTTGTTGTCGTCGTTGTTGTTACCAAGCTGCAAAAGCAAAATTACGACAAGAGTCAGAGTTACTGACAAAACCTCCCTGGTATGCGTACCAACATGAATGTTTTGCATATAATTATTATCGATGACTGACTTAGCCCACTTCAGAGTGATGCCATC
>NC_134896.1:33815158-33827658 GCF_041734735.1 Babylonia areolata
CCAACTAATCCACAATAACAACAACAAAAGACAAATAAAATACGATAAAACCTTGTACACAAAATATGTTGTCATGCACATGATTCCTTTCCACCTTCTTATAAAAAAAAAACCCAACAACAACAACAACAACAAAAAACCAAACAAACAACTCACACCAACATCCCATGTTAGCCCACGATTTCTTGCAATCCCAAATGAGAGAAATCTCTCAAATGAGAGAAATCGTGAGATTTCGAGAAAGTGTGGTCGTTCCCTTCCCACGTTTCCTCTCAATTGCGAGAGATCGTGGAATTTCTCACATTGTGTGAGAAAGCGTGGGAAATCCCCCTTACATATTATATATATATATATATATAATTCTTTACCATCCGAGTTGGTTTCTTGTCTTTTCCCGATGCAAATCTTTGAGAAAAACGAGAGAGAGAGAGAGAGAAGAAAAGAAAAGAGAAAGATCGAGGGGGCGACGCCGACAACGAAGATAATGATATGATGATGAAGAAGATGATGATGATGATGGTGATGATGATGATGATGATGATGAGAGAAATCGTAGTGGCGCCCATCTTCCCATTTCTCAGTGCCTGATGGCTGTCACGTAGGTCTTCCCTCTCTCTCCACCGAGATCGTGTCCGTCCGGCTTATCGACAACATGTAGACAGCTCTGAGTAAGGAAGTTGAGACAAATTGAAAAAAAAAAAAAAAAAAAAAAAAAAAAAACCTGCAAAGAAGATGTTCAGCGAGTCTGACAAATCCAATATGAGAAAGAAAACAATACTCTGCTTAGTCTGGGGAGTCCGTCTCGGAGGCTCTGTGACCAGAATGGAGCCAGTGAAAATGAATACTAATATGTTATGATATCGTTTCTCACCCCCCCCCCCCCCCCCACTCCCCAACGCTTCCATTCCACCCCACCAATTATTTTCTCAAGGACTAATTTTCTAGGCTTGGTCTATTCTTCCAGTCTGCATTTGCTCATCTATATCCACTAAAAAAAAAAAAAAAAATTAAAAGCAAAATGAAAAAAGGACAGAGAGAGAGAGAGAGAGAGAGAGAGAGAGAGAGAGAGAGAGAGAGAGAGAGAGAGATTTGAACTAACAAATTCCTTTCTCGGGGATTAAGATTGCAGGCATGGTCTGTTCTTCCAGTCGGCCCATTCTAATGTTCATTCACTGCAAAGAGCACGCAAATACAGAGAGAGAGAGAGAGAGAGAGAGAGAGAGAGAGAGAGAGAGAGAGAGAGAGAGAGAGAGAGAGAGAGAGAGAGAGAGAGAGCTGAGTATTGTCTTATCTGGTTGATTTGTGATGTGGGTGTATTGTGTCATGTCATTTTCTTTATTCATTTTCTTGTATGAACCCCCTTCAGCAAGGGTCTTTGGCCTTAATCTGAATAAAAGATCATTATCGTTATCTCTCTCTTTCTCCCTCTCTCTCTCGCTCTGTCGCCCTCTTTCTCTCGCTCTCTCTCTGTCTCTCTGTGAGTTATCCAGTCACATATTATCACAATATCACAGAAGCCGGAGCGGGCCCGGGTACATTCCAGTTCGCTTAAACATCGGGACCTGTGGATGTCCTCCTGCCTGTCACCCTGATCTGTCCGTCCCCCCCCCCCCCCACACACACACACCCCGGGCTACGGGCACTGACTAAGACGGCGATGACTCCACACAAACCCTGCTTTGTTAGGGGTGTCTTGTCAGCATGGGGAAAACCTTGTACAACGGCACTGACACTGACACTGAGACACACTTAGACACATTTCCTCATGCCTCTACCCCCTGCCCCTTCCTCTTCTTGTTTTTATCTGAGCTGTCATCTTTACAGAGCTGGTGTTCAGGTAACAGATCCAGCCGGCCTGACCCGTTGTGTTCTCTGGAATGTCCGGGTGACAAAACCGCGTGGGAGGGGTGGGGTTTGGGGTGGGGTGGGGTGGGGGCTGGGGGGTGGGGGGGGTGAGCTTGAACAAGAACTGACTGAATGGGTTTTTCTTATCCTTTTTTTCTTCTTCTTCTTCTTTTTTTCTTTTTTTTTTTTTTTTTAGGTGCTGGCATACCAACTGGTTCCGCCAGTGACACATTAGGAGGTCAGTCCCAATCTCGCGGCCATGCTGTGGTCAGTTCAGATGGGGGTTCTGTGAAATCTCCTTCACTTTGCCACATAATGTAGTCAACGATGCTGACTGGTTAATTAATCACACGTGGACTGATAGCGCTGAAAGTGTTGTTTTTGTTGTTGTTGTTTTTATACGTCGGTGTTTACCTTGAGCAATGCAAAAGAGCATGTTTCCACATCACCGAAGATGGATGTGGACATTCAACCCAAATAATAATAATAATAATAACAATAATATACATTTACATAGCGCCCTTTCTCTCTAAGAGCTCAGGGTGCTTAACATGAAAAAATATATATTACAAGTTACATAAAACATTCATGACCACTCTTTCTCAACCTCCCCCCCCCCTCGCCCCCCCCCTCCCCACTCACACTCTCCATTTCCCACCCTACATACATCCAAAGTAAGCTGACATGGATGGTGTTGAAGAACAAGGAAGCTGAGAGTACTTTTAGATAGGTTTTAAAAAGATGAGTTGTTTTTTTTAGTGATGAACGAAAAGCAGAAATAGAATGAGATGCGCGGTATGATGAGGAAGGTTGTTCCAGGTGTGAGTGAGGAGCAGCAAAGAAGAAAGAACGTTCACCATAGGTTCTTGATCTAACTAACAGGGGACCGTGGAGCAAGTACTTAACTCACTTAGTACGGCCAGTCCTCTCTTCTCCTCTACACAGACCCCTCGGATGTCCAGTGGGTGTCTCTATGACCCAACCTTTAGCTTCCGTCGTCAGAATTGTAGTATTCTTTGTCAACATTCACCTCTTCAGTGTTAGAGCGTTCCGCTTGTAATATTTTGATGGTTGTAATTGGGGTGAAACGCTGTTAACGTCGTCTCTTTCGCCGTTCGTATGGAGAGAGTTAAGCGCAGAGAGTTAAAATCACCAGTTCGAATCCCGGGACCCAGAACACACAACACACAATCGACATTTTTCGTTGGTTGCCAGTCTGTCGGGGTCAGTCTGGGTAGTTCCCATTCCTCCATGTCTCCGCATCACCACCTTCCTCCTCCCCACCCTTATAATTATCCATCATTTCTAATTTTCCCGGGATGGTTCTCCCTGTCGAATCTGAACGGTGTTAAAACGCGACGTTTGATTTGTCATGGCACATTCTGGATGCTGTGAGTCCACGGTCAGCGCATGTAGACTATTGTAATAGTTTCAGATAGTGCGTAGTTTTAGGCCTTGCTGTGCGTGACTGCATTACATTCCCATGTTCAGCCAGGCTGTCCAGAGTCTGAGAGCGTCGAGTTTCATTTCTGTTTTACATGCGCGTATGTGTGTGCGTGGGTACGTACGTATGTGCGTGCGTGCGTACGTGCATTTGTACGTGCATTTGTGTGTGTGTGAGTGTGTGTGAGTGTGTGTGTGTGTGTGTGTGTGTGTGTGTGTGTGTGTGTGTGTGTGTGTGTGCGAGCGCGCTTGCGGACAAGCTCTTTGTTCGTCATGGTGTGGAGAAGAGAAGTCAGTGGAGACAGACATTGCGAGTGATGCGCTCTGGCATTTTACATACATACTTTCATAGATAACAAACGTGGACACGCACAATCGTACGTGTACACACGCTTACCAATCGTCGACAGTATCGGTAAGAAGTGTTAAAAAACCAACCAACCAACCAACCAACGAGCCAACCCACCAAAACACAGTTGAGTGAACGCAAATGTCACTGGTGTCTTTTATTGTTTAAAAGTTATGTCGAATGGAACAAAGGTAAAAAAAAAAAAAAACAATTAAAAAAAAACAAAAAAAAACTACAAAACATAACGTAACGTAACATAACATAACATAGCATAACAACATAACATGAAATAACATATCATAACAGTGCACTGCGCAATGCTTCATGCTCTCTAAATAAAGCAGCGTGTAACAAAAAAAAAAAAAAAAAAAACCCCCACAAAAAAACACACACAAAAAATAACAACAACAACAACAACAACGAAAAAACCAACAACAAAAAACACAAAAAACAACAAATTAAAAAATAAAACAAATTAATTTTGAACACAAAATTCTAATAACTGATCAACATTTAAAACAAAGTCCTATTATTATTTGTCTATATGTTTCGGAAGTACTCTTTCATTGACAGTTTCAAGAAGCCACTGATAATTATTGGAATGTGGACTCTCATTCACAGACTGACCAAAAAGAAATAAGAAAAAAAAAAAAGTGAGGCCAACAGAAAAGTGAGAGCTGTATGATCAATCGGTTTTCCACAGCAATGGGAATTCAGTCGCAGCTTAGTATTTCGTTAAGGACTATGACTCTCAAACTTAGAGGCAAGATTACACTGGTTCTTTGGTGCTGTAGTCTATGAGACTTTTGGGGCTCAGCTGTTCTGAAGCCCTCTTGACCGAGAGAATGGGGATGTAACCTGGGCTAAACACTTTCCACAATGATGAAATTCAAGCCCAGATAGTCACGTCAGCATGCAGCTGCCTGCTCTGCTCGTCTGGTGGTCCTGGTCGAACACAACTATTTTACATACATACATACATTTTAGCGTTTCTTGAACAGCTGGTCACTATCATCAAGTACTGGTTTCCAACGAGTGCCTCAGGCAATTATTGGAAATTCCAGTGGAGACCCGTGGTGCACAGCGAATGGTTCTGTCCAGCAGAAAAAAAAAATCAGCGGATTCTCTCTGCCGTGTTACTATTTTCAGTTCAAAGACACATCAAAGCGTGCGGGCTGATCCATACACGTTATGCCATGTCTGACTGCAAGATACCTGACTCAACGCACTTATAAACCCAACACCACGTTATGCCACGTCTGACTGCAAGATACCTGACTTAACGCACTTATAAACCCAACACCACGTTATGCCACGTCTGACTGCAAGATACCTGACTTAACGCACTTATAAACCCAACACCACGTTATGCTACGTCTGACTGCAAGATACCTGACTTAACGCACTTATAAACCCAACACCACCCTACTTAATTCACCGTTTTCGTGCACTAAATTCACAAAGTGCATTTAGTGTGGGGTTACATGTGTGCATTTAGTGTGTCGATTACATGTCAACGCTTAATTTGAGTTAAAAAATTCAGATACCCATAGCTATTTGCTGTTTCAGGACTCCTAAGATACGTCGGACTGACCTCAGCAGAAGGACACCCAAAACTCCGCCTCCTCGTACAACGAAACCTTTGTTTTCTTTTTTCTCTCGCGTCAAGCAGTTCCATCCACAAAGCATGCAGCTATGGGCTTCGTAACACCAAAGTCTGTCAACGTATCCTTTTGCACGTCATGAGCATGTGAGGCATGCATTCAATCTTTTTTCCCTCCCTTCTATCCATGCTGTATAGATTCCCTCTGTGTTTTCCTTCCTCTCGTGTCAAGCAGTTCCTTCCACAAAGCACACAGCTGTGGGCTTCACAACACCAAAGTCCGTCAACGTATTTTTTGCACGTCATGAGCACGTGAGACACGCGTTCCTTCTTTTTTTCCCTCCCTTCTATTCATGATGTATAAATTCCCTCTGTTTTCCTTCCTCTCGTGTCAAGCAGTTCGTTCCACAAAACATGCAGCTATGGGCTTCACAACACCAAGATCCGCAATGTGAAGCCTACATTCCCTCTATCCCTCTCTTCATTGACATATTATTATCACCCTTCTGTATTTTCCTGTCGTGTGGGGTAATTCCTTCCCACAAAGCATGCAGCTACGATCGGCCGCTGGAACAACGGATAAACTCATCTGCAGATAGTGAGTCCGAAAGGAGAACATGCACATGGTTTGATAAAGTGATTCCTTCTTCTTCTTCTTCTTCTTCACTCGTATGCACACGAGTGGGCTTTTATATGTATGACCGTTTTTAACCCGCCATGTTGGCAGCCATACTCCGCTTTCGGGGGTGTGCATGCTGGGTATGTTCTTGTTTCCATAACCCACCGAACGCTGACATGGATTACAGGATCTTTAACGTGCGTATTTGATCTTCTGCTTGCATATACACACGAAGGGGGTTCAGGCACTAGCAGGTCTGCACATATGTTGACCTGGGAGATCGTAAAAATCTCCACCCTTTACCCACCAGGCGCCGTCACCGTGATTCGAACCCGGGACCCTCAGATTGACAGTCCAACGCTTTAACCACTCGGCTATTGCGCCCGTCAAAGTGTTTCCGAATTCCCCTGTTTCGGACTTTTCTTACGTCACTATCAGTGTCTGGACTTGTTGTGACAAGTCGGTAGCTGACAATCGTGCATCACAACTCAATGTCTATAGTATACTTTGATGGATCTCCCGACCACAAAAGAACAGTAGCTGTCACCAATAATTCGAGTTCGATATTATTCTTCACACCTCTTTACTTTCTCTCTCCCCCTCCCCCGTCCCCCAACCACACACCCTTCTGATATGCCTTTGTCAGTTATGTAATTTTCAAAATAAAAAAAAAAAATAAAAAAGATTCACATCGGATTGTCTTCCGCTTTTCAGACAGACACACAGAGAGACAGAGAGAGAGAGTGAGAGAGAGAGAGGGAAAGAGAAAGAGAGAGGGGGGATGGAGGAAGAGAGGGAGAGAGAAAAATAGAGAGAAAGAGAAGAGAGAGAGAGAGAGAGGGAGAGAGACAGACACAGAGAGAGACACAGAGAGAGAATCATAACCACCCACATAACAACCTTTTACCAAATAGCATTTCTTTTTTTGTACAAAGGAAAGAATATTTAATGAACAGGAAGCTAGAAACCCGGAAATAGTGTTCCTTGTAGATCACAGACATGGGGAGACAGTTTCATCGCAACAAAGGCCTCATGAACAGGACTCTGAGCAACAGGAATTTCACAACAACAAAAAGAAAAAAAAATCACTTTACAAAAGACGAAGCAGATGTTCAATCCTCTGCAAGGAAAAAAAACAAAAAAATACCAAGGCGTCAATGTCTTCTTGTAGTAGAAGTATTCTCGGGTCAGTTCAGTTCAATTCAGTTCAGGCGTCACCGCGTTCGGACAAATCCATATACGTTACACCACATCTGCTAAGCAGTTGTCTGACCAGAGCGAAACCCAGCGCTGTCAGTCAGGCCTTGAGCAGTTTTACAGTGCCGTGACCTCGGTGCTGCCGTTGACGTTGACCACGACAGCCTTGGAGAACACGACAGGGTGGACAGTGTCTCTGTTGTTGTCTCTCTTGTGGAGCACAGCGGCGGCGGAAGAGGAGGAGCCTCCACCGACGAGGGGTGTCACAGGCTGTCCGGCTTTCTGCTGAACGATGCCAGACCCCTTCCTGTTCCTCTGCTGGGTCGGGCTCCTCTGGTACACGTTGCACCGCCTGAGGCTGTTCACGGACGACACGGGTTTCAGGAGACCGCCGTGTCTAAGGTGGAGCTTGAGACTGGAGGAGGGAGAGGATGATCCGTCGTTTCTCCTCCCACCAGGGGACGTTGTCTCCACGGGCTTGAGCAAGAGGGAAGAGCCGGGGTCCGGGAAGGGCTCGTGGCTGAACAAGGGCAGGGAGAAGAACGAGTCCCCACTGGAGGAGGAGGAGGAGGCGTAGACGGATTCCCCCTGGCTGTCCAGGGGGTCGGTTCTGTGTCTGCTCTGCGGCGCTACCAGGGGCAGGATGGGGAAGCCCTCCTCGCCAAGGGACGAGGCCACGCTGGTCCTGAACAGGCTGCAGGGGTGTCGCTCCTGGGGGAAGACCCTGGGCTGGCCGATCCTGGGAGCGGGAGCGTGGTGGCGGAGGCCGGGCACCAGCCACTCCTTGTTGCTGGTGTGCTCTCGCGGCTCAAGGGTAAAGACCTCGTCACAGGCCGCGTCGGGGCTGGGGATGGGCGACAGGCTGCAGCCTGCCGAGGTCCATGTCGTGTTGTCCGACCCCGAGCTCCTGTTGTCCCCCTTGTCTGACCAACACTCCTCCTCGTCACTGTCCGTCTGCCACCCCTGCTGCTGCACGTGCTGGCTCTGCCCTTCCGCGGCGTTCTCCGTGAACCTGACGCTCTTCAGGCCAGACAGGGGCGAAGCGTGAGGTGGCGCCAAGCCAGGGGGAGAAGAAGAAGAAGACGAAGAGCCGAGGTCAGAACAGACAGGACTGGCCTCTTTGTGCACAACGACGTCAGAAGTCACCACGGGCACCACAAGATCCTGTTGATCAGACGTTGTCGTCGTCAGCACACTTTCTGGTGACGAAGGATCAGCGACCTCCTCCACACCCTCAACACCTTCTTCCCGGGCAACATGCGCAGAGTCGCCTTCGATCTGGGGCCTGCTGGAATCCTCCTTGCCGAACAGCGGAGACAAGGGGAGAGGGGCGTCCTCGGCAATGCAAGAGGAAGAGGAGGTGGTGGTTTGGGGGGAGGAGTCGGGACAGGTGTAGTAGCTCCTGGCGGGGTCCAGCTCCATGTCCAGGTAGTGGACGCCCGAGGTGTCGGCCATCATGTCTTCCAGCCATTGCCGCAGGGCCAGGAAGTCCGGGCGGTCCTCGGGCCGCTCCCGCCAGCACGCCCTCATCATGCAGTACCTGCACAACAGGGACAACAAGGCAGGCTGGTGAGTCTGTGTTTATTTAGTTCTGCTTACAACACTTATATCAAAGACTGATATGAGTTTACAGTTGGGTCAACGGCAAACTGAGGGGCTGTATTACCAATGGTTTCTCCATTGCAATGGGAAATCATTTACAGCCTAGTCTTTAATGAAGGACAATGACTCTCAAACCAGGAGGCAAAATTGCACTGGCTCTTAGTGCTGCAACCTTGGGAGCTAGTTGACCTTTGGAAACCATCCCAACGCCGACTGTCCTAAAACCCTCTTGGCCGAGAGAGTGGGGATGTAACTTGCGTAAGACTCTGTCCACTGTCATCAAATTCTAGCTCAGATAGTCGGGACAGCAGTTGCCTTCACTGCTGTTCTGACGTTTATAGTCGGTTGCGACTGACTATCATACAACAAAAACACACACACATACGTAGGAATGACTGGAGTTTATTTGTTATTTCTATTTTGAATGGCACGATCAGAAAACATTTTCCGTGTCTTGTTGGACTTGATCCTTGGTTCATAACAAACCCTGCTTGTCAGCAGGCGAAAACTTTTTTTATATGCAACAAAAAGGGATTAACCTGAGAAGCCGGGTGAGCTACGGTAGTGAAAGCGAAAAATCGATTCTCATATTGTTCCAAGAACAGAGAGAGAGAGAGAGAGAGAGAGAGAGAGAGAGAGAGAGAATGCGAATGCGAATGCGAATACTTTATTCATTATAGGCCGTAGCCCCTCACGAAGGGGTGTACATAAACACACAAGCACATCACAGCCATACCGAAATGTTATACATATATATCAACGGTCACATCAAACAAAATTAATGTTTAAATCACATCATCAAGACAATACAATATCTCTAAATTCAAATGCATTGTACAAGAAAATAGACGAATTCCGAACATCACTCTCTCTTATGGACGATACAAACTAAATTTAAAGGGAGAGAGAGAGAGAGATAAGGGAGGGGGTGGAGATATGCACGAGTTTCCAGGTAAATATAAAAGTAAATGGGCAAGTGTTGCACAAAGAGAGAAGAACTGACGTAAGGAATCAAGAGACAAAAAGAGCGATTTTTTTTTTTTTTTTTTAAATCTTGCACATGCGGAATCGCCAGGTTCAGGGTGCATCAGACAGAACGTTCTACTTATAATTAACAATAACATCAATGATGAAGAAGACAAAAGAAGAAGCTTATACTACCGATTCCGCTAGCACACAGGTAAATAAAAGGTACATTGGATCAAACCAAAACAAGACACTTTCTGTTGTTTAAGCTGTGCAATAATTGATTTTATTTTGTTTTTTAAAGATCCTTCGGCATTCCCAATGGCGTCGCGAGTTTGTGAATGTCAATTTTCTGAATGAGGTCTTGAAACGACATTGAAAATTTGCAGAGTCCAACGGGTAAACAGATGCTTTAAAAAAAAAAAAAAAATGTTGACTCGGGGAAATAAATTGTCTGTATTGAAATAAAATAAGTCCTTCATTCATGAAAAGAAATTTAAAAACAACAACAACTTGTCCTATAAATAAGCGGAGACATCGTGCGTGGAAGAGAGAGAGAGAGAGGGGGGGGGGGGGGGGGGGAGGGGAAAGAGAGAGAGAGAGAGGGAGAGAGAGAGAGAGCAACGAAAGGAAAATAACAGTGATGATAATAATGAAATAAACTTGAGACAAAATTTTCTTGTTCAGTGAACAGGAACAGGCAGGTTGTTGGTGAATGTGAAATGTTGACGCTCGTGCCACCAGTGTCAGATGGGGAGATAGCATTGTTGTCTTCTCCGTGTCTCGGATGTCTCTCGTCAACTGACTGGCAACACAACAACATCCCTTCGATGACATGGCAGAAAAGAAAACAGCATTGTTGTTTGCTGCATAGGATTACGGTGGAATCGTTGTTGTTTGTTTTTTTGTTCCAAACCGATACTAGCCTGTCTTGGTGTGGGGCGGATACTTATGATTTTAATTATACTTTTTATCCAAACTGGCAAAAATTGTAATCCAGAAACCCGGATGAACAGCGCGTTATTATGAGTGCAGTCCCCTGGAACGAATCGTCTTCTCTGACGGGCGCAATAGCCGAGTGGTTTAAAGCGTTGGTCTTTCAATCTGAGGGTCCCAGGTTCGAATCTCGGTAACGGCGCCTGGTGGGTAAAAGGTGGAGATTTTTTCCGATCTCCCAGGTCAACATATGTGCAGATCTGCTAGTGCCTGAACCCCTTTCGTGTGTTCACGCATGCAGGAGATCGAATACGCACGTTAAAGATCCTGTGACCCATGTCAGCGTTCGGTGGGTTATGGAAACAAGAACATACCCAGTATGCACCCCCCCGAAAACGGAGAATGACTGCCTACATGGCGGGGTAAAAACGGTCATACACGTAAAGGCCAACTCGTGTAATATACGACTGAACGTGGGAGTTGCAGCCCACGAACGAAGAAGAAGAAGAAGAGAATCGTCTTCTACATAGACGAGGACCGTGATTTCAGTCAGAAAGATTCAAATCCATTCGGACTGGAGTTTTCTGGGTTTAAAAAAAAACAACTTTATTGCAGCCTACTGACGACAATTATCGCTTTGACACTGAGCCTGACAGGGCACGTGCTTCCTAGACTCTAAAGTGGGTCCCATCACCATGACTCTTCAACGACAGACAAACCTCTGTGATTTTGCAGACTGCTGCATGGACTACTGAATGGAACTCATCACAGACACGAAAGTAGCGGGGGAATCAACACAGAAAGGGGACATCAACGGCTACAGAATGTTTGGATTTGTTTCCCCTACACGTATTGATGGTGGATAAGGATGAGGACTATGGCTATGCTGTTATGTAAATTCGGTTAGGTTTGGGCAGGGAAAATCAAAACAGAAAGAAGACATCAACAGCTACATAATTTTGGGACATTTTTTTCCCTACACGTTTTGATGATGGTTGAAAAGGATTAAACCTTACATCGCCAGCTATGTTCAAGCTGCTAACATCTGCTATCCGGCTAAGTCAGCTGCACAGTACAGCTGAAAACCGGCTGTGCAGGAGAGCAGCCAGTGTGTGGGTATGTGGGGTACTCTTTTCTTCGCTACCATGTGACACGAACTCTTCTCTACTGTCACCGTCATCAGCAAAATCAGTTTCTGCCAAATGCCTTTTAATAAGACTTCCAGTTTGCTGTCCAGTACAGCGTGGTCTAAAGCGAGACTGCTAGTTACAGTCTGAACTGGTTGAAGAACTCGCCATCGTTCAAACTAAGTTAAAAAAAAAAGAAAAAAAAAGAAGAATAAATAAAAATAAAAAAACCCGCTGAAAATCGCTCCAAACTGCACGAGAGTTGGTTCAAAAATAAGAAGGATGTTTCTGGTACACGTGACATGAAGTGCTGACTATGTTTGGTGTTTTTGTTTGTTGTTGTTGTTGTTGTTTTTTAGGAGCGCAAGTTTGTTAACTCTAATGCTCAAGTCGCTAACCGGCGACAGCAGCGTTCTCCGTACAAGTCGCCAAGCAGCGACTATAGCGACCAAAGGGTTAAGGATTATGGCTATGCTGTTAGGTTTGGGACTTCAGGACAATGCTGTGAATGAAGCACGCTTCTTTTCAAAACGATATGTTCCCGCCTTAGCCTGGTCCCAGAGGTAAATAACCATACTTGCAGTGAGTAAAACAAAAATGTTATTATCAATTACACATCCGAGAAATGTATCGCACTCAGCTATAATCATGGTCTCCGCTTTCTCATGTAGAGGCCATAGGACAGTCAGAATCTTCACAGTGTATTCTATCATTACTTCCAAACTTCAGTTCCAATTACAAAGCTATTTGTCGAGAAAGAATTGTGTGGTTAAAACACACACACACACACACACACACACACACACACACACA
>NC_134896.1:33832658-33850158 GCF_041734735.1 Babylonia areolata
GTAGTGGTGGTGGTGGTGGCAGTTGGTTGGTTTTTGTTATTGTTGTTGTTGTTTTTGTTGTTGTTGTGTGTGTGTGTGTGTGTGTGTGTGTGTGTGTGCTAAGAAAAAAGACTAACTTTATAGACAGATGCAAATCCCCGCGTCACAAGGGGAGACACCTGTTGTAGTCCCATGTGAAAAGGCTGCGGGACGGAATGCAACATCTAACATACACACATGCCTCCCTCGGATCTGCAAAATGCAGGTATGTGAATCCCCACCACCACCCCCTACCCCCACCCACACACCCACTCAAGTAGGTAAAAGAGCAAACTTAAAAGACAGCTCCAAATCCCGCCGCCAAAGAGTAACAAGACAAACTTCATAGACAGCTCCAAAACCCGCTGTCAAAGAGTGACAAGACAAACTTCATAGACAGCTCCAAAACCCGCTGTCACAGAGTGACAAGGCAAACTTTAGAGACAGCTCCAAATCCCGCCGCCAAAGAGTGCAAAGGCATCTTCATATACAGCTCCAAAACCCGCCGTCACAGAGTGACAAGGCAAACTTCATATACAGCTCCAAAACCCGCCGTCACAGACAAGGCAAACTTTATAGACAGCTCCAAAACCCGCCGTCACAGACAAGGCAAACTTTATAGACAGCTCCAAAACCTACCGTCACAGACAAGGCAAACTTTATAGACAGCTCCAAAACCTGCCGTCAAAGAGTGACAAGGCAAACTCCAAAACCTGCCGTCACAGACAAGGCAAACTTTATAGACAGCTCCAAAACCTGCCGTCAAAGAGTGACAAGGCAAACTTTATAGACAGCTCCAAAACCCGCCGTCACAGACAAGGCAAACTTTATAGACAGCTCCAAAATCCGCTGTCACAGAGTGACAAGGCAAACTTCATAGACAGCTCCAAATCCCGCCGTCAAAGAGTGACAAGGCAAACTTCATAGACAGCTCCAAAACCTGCCGTTAAAGAGTGACAAGGCAAACCTTATAGACAGCTCCAAATCCCGCTGTCACGGAGTGACAAGGCAAACTTCATAGACAGCTCCAAAGCCTGCCATCACATAGTGACAAGGCAAACTTTATAGACAGCTCCAAAACCCGCCATCACAGAGTGACAAGGCAAACTTTATAGACAGCTCCAAAACCCGCCATCACAGAGTGACAAGGCAAACTTTATAGACAGCTCCAAATCCCGCTGTCACGGAGTGACAAGGCAAACTTCATAGACAGCTCCAAATCCCGCCATCACATAGTGACAAGGCAAACTTTATAGACAGCTCCAAATCCCGCCGTCACATAGTGACAAGGCAAACTTTATAGACAGCTCCAAATCCTGCCGTCAAAGAGTGACAAGGCAAACTTCATAGACAGCTCCATAACTCGCCGTCACAGAGTGACAATTGTCGTCCCCTGTGAAAAAGCCTGTGGGGGCCAGTCCACTGTCAAACACTTAATGGGAAAACGACAGACTTTGGCGGTACAAAGGAAGACACCAGACCTTCCTAAGCACTGGGGAGATGTTTGGGGACGGGAGAAGGGCGAGGTAGGGTGACGGGGGGGGGGGGGGGGGGGGTGGGGGGGTCATCAGGTTCATGCTGTTCTATCTCCCCCAAGAAATGTTTGAAAGACGGACGTCCTTCTGAGAGAAACACAATGGGTATGTAAGGCTATCATGAGTTTGAAGGCCTGGGTGTTACGGCAGATATGTGTGAAAAAGATAAGAAGGAATGACGGAAAGCAACGGGAGGCGTAAGCTCGCTTCCAGTGTGTGTGTGTGTGTGTGTGTGTGTGTGTGTGTGTGTGTGTGTGTGTGTGTGTGTGGATGGGGGGAGGGGAAGGGGGAAAGGGGGAAGTGAAGGACCGGAGATTTTGACTGCTGACAACAACAACAAGAAGAAAGTACAAATGCAGACTGCAAATCACAAGGACGGAACTTGTTTTCATCAGTCAGACCATTCGTTTACAGTCCAGCACAATCACAGGGACTAATCCAGGGCTAACTGCAACAACAGCGAAGTGAGAGCTGTGTTATCAATGATTTCCCCATTGCAATGGGAAATCATTTACAGCTTAGTCTTTTGTGAAGGACTATGACTCTCAAATTAGGAGGCAAAACTGCACTGGCTCTTGATGCTACATCCTTGGGGGATGTTGGCCTTTGGGAACCATCCCAACGCCGACTGTCCTAAAACCCTCTTGGCCGAGAGAGTGGGAATGTTACTTGGGCAAGACACTCTCTCCACCATAATCAAATTTTAGCCCAGATAGATAGACGGGACGGCAGTTGCCTCCTCTGCTGTTCTGACGGTCATAGTCGGACATGACTGACTAACATATAACAGAAGCCCACGTTATAGGCGCATAGTGAAAAAAAGGCACCTGGAACCTTAGTGTGTTCACCTGGAGTAGTTAACTGGGAAAAGAAGGGGGGGGAGGGGGGGGGGCGAGATTCTGACTCACACATTAACCCTTTCACCGCCAGTCAATTTAGAGTACAAAATTTCCTTGTACAAACACAGAAAAGATAGTGGCTAAAGGTAGCTGGGGATTCCCCCTGCGATGTATAGAAAATATGGCCTATCCTACCACCGAACATTAAGAGCAGTAGGTTCATGGATAACAGACCAATGAATGGTCACCTTTCAGTGACATGGGTCCTCTACCACGCCTGTGCATAAATGGGAGCTTGGCAGTGAAAGGGTTAAACGAACAAGGACAAGATTGATCAACAAAAGGACAAACCCGTGAATGGGAAGAAAAGAGATAATAACTTGGCGTTGGATGTGAGGGGTTCTGTTCTGTTCTCTAGGAGCGACGGGCGCAATAGCCTAGTGGTTAAAGCGTTGGACTGTCAATCTGAGGGTCCCGGGTTCGAATCACGGTGACAGCGCCTGGTGGGTAAAGGGTGGAGATTTTTACGATCTCCCAGGTCGACATATGTGCAGACCTGCTAGTGCCTGAACTCCCTTCGTGTGTATATGCAAGCAGAAGATCAAATACGCACGTTAAAGATCCTGTAATCCATGTCAGCGTTCGGTGGGTTATGGAAACAAGAACATACCCAGCATGCACACCCCCGAAAACGGAGTATGGCTGCCTACACGGCGGGGTAAAAACGGTCATACACGTAAAAGCCCATTCGTGTGCATACGAGTGAACGCAGTAGAAGAAGAAGTTCTCTAGGAATCAGTTGCATTGCTCGGACGGACGAGCCTAGTATGGTCGTAACCCGCTACTAACTGTATGGTCGTAACCCGCTACTAACTGAAGGCCTTCAACATCAGCCACGACACATGGGAGCTGAATGCAATGGACAGACCAAAGTGGCGTTCAGCTGTCCACAAAGGCGCCAAATCCTGTGAGGCCAACAGAATCGCTGCAGCAGAGCAACGCAGACAGGCCAGGAAAAGCAGTGCCAGCAAGTCCCCGACAGCCGCCACCATCCCCTGTCCACACTGCGTCAGAACCTTCCGGGCGCGGATTGGCCTGACCAGTCATCTGCGCACCCACAGAGCCCAACCCACCCACCCCCAGGATGACTAGATGGTCCTCGTCGATCCCGACGGACGAAGCACCACTAACTGTGTGTAGTATGGAACTGACCAATGGCGTAGTTCGGTCAACGTAGGCATTTAGTCACGTGTAACTTTCAAAAAGTTAGAACCAAGCAATGCAACTGGCACCAGATTTCTACCTGGACAAAAAAACAAAACAAAACAAAAAACACTTTGTCTTCAAAACGCCCAATGACCGTATCCCTATCTAAACCCAGGCTTATGTGAAGATACAGAGGAAGAATGCAATAAAAGGGCTCGTCTAAATTAAAGAGGTGAAGTCAAAGTCGCTTGGAATACCACCAGGTGATTCATGGGGTTCTGGGGGGATGGGCTGGGGGTGGGAGGAGGAGGATGAAGCTGGTGGTATCAGCGGCAGAAGAACTCAGTACTATGATAGAACGTTGTTTTTTTACGACTTGTAAATGGGTGACTGTGTGAGAGAGAGAGAGAGAGAGAGAGAGAGAGAGAGAGAGAGAGAGAGAGAGAGAGAGAGTTTTCGTGCGTGTGTGGTTGTTTTTTTCAAAGCGTATCCATGATCGTGTCTAGATGTCGGTTTGATTTATGTGTAAGCCTTTGTGTTCATTTTCTTCTTCTTCTTCTTCTTCTTCTTCTTCTGTAGAACAGAGCATTGTGTGTTCAACTGATGGGTTGGGATTTTGTGCGTTTCTATTCTTGACAATGCAGTTCCAATAACAAACCATAAATATCCTGCTGCTTGCTGGTTGACACTGTCCGAATAGTGGTGAATTGGTATGCGTGTGTTCGTGTTTGAATAGCAAGGGTGAATGAATAATGTTGGAATTGGAATATGTTGATACCGTCTTTGTGAACAACGAGTTAAAGGGAAAAAAAAGAAAGAAAGAAAAAAGTTTTCAAGAGCTGATATTTCAGTGCACTTCGTGCACATCATAAAACTCCCCGAGTCTACCTATTCAAAGGTTTTGCAAGCATTTAAATATTAGAAACTAACGCTTAATAAACAAACAACCCTCTTTGCGGAAAAGGGAGTGGTATATTGCTGCTTAAAGACACGCTCATGTGGCTGGTTTCAAAGGAAACGCGGCGTATATCATGTGTGCTGCGGCGTATATACCAATGTGTGCTGCCTTGTCCCAAACTGTTCCACATCAGTTTATAAGTAATTGTGTGGTTTACTACGTCCGAAAATGACAAACTACGAACTGCGTTATTTCCTTTATTTTTGTATGATTAGTTCGGGTGTCATTTTTCTTCTTCTTTTTTTTCCCCCTTTTTCTTGTAAAAACAGCCCTGGGGTGTAATCTTGAGGAGGAGGATGTTTTTACAAAACAGTTGAGAAACGAGCGGTGCAGTATCCCGTGATATGACTCGATGCGTGTCAAGGCCACAAGCTCAGGACCCAACACAATGCTGCGTGCTGCCTTACAACCCCATTGCAAACAAATGCACAGCCTACAAAGTTATGATTTATAGCGAGCTTATAACACTTAAAAAAACAAAAGAAAAAAGAAGACGAAGATTAAATAAAAGAAGAAGAAGGCGGAGGAGGAGAAGGAGGAGGAGGTGGAGGAGGAGAAAAAGGAGGAAGAAGAAGAAGGAGTCAGAAGAGGATGGAGAAGACGAAGAAGGAGGGGAAAGAGGAGGAGGAGGTAGTGGTGGAGGTGGTGGTGAGGTGTAGAAGAAGAAGAAGAAGAAGAAAAAAGCTTATCATGTTGTGACGATTGCTGCTGACAAGCTTTTTCCACGTAGGGAATTGGGTTAATGTGTGGCGCTTATCGTATACCGGAAAAGAATAATAAAATAGATCTCTGGATTGAATGTTTACCAAGAGTTCGCGGGTGGAAAGTTCGGTGATTTATTTTGAATACGAATGCTGATGGTGGATGATACCCCTAAGAAACCCCAGGCAAGTGATTTTAGCGATCAGGATGTGCGAATAATTATTACAGGACCAACAACAACAAAAGTGTTAGTGTCGGTATTCGGTGGAGTTTTATTTGTTGTTGTTTTTGTTTTCTTGTTTCTTTTATTTTGTTTTGTTTTGGAGCTCGGTTGTTGTTGTTATATTCTTTATCTTTGTATCGTTGAGCATACATGCCCCTGACGGGCGCAATAGCCGAGTGGTTAAAGCGTTGGACTGTCAATCTGAGGGTCCCGGGTTCGAATCACGGTGACGGCGCCTGGTGGGTAAAGGGTGGAGATTTATCCGATCTCCCAGGTCAACATATGTGCAGACCTGCTAGTGCCTGAACCCCCTTCGTGTGTACATGCAAGCAGAAGATCAAATACGCACGTTAAAGATCCTGTAATCCATGTCAGTGTTCGGTGGGTTATGGAAACAAGAACATACCCAGCATGCACACCCCCGAAAACGGAGTATGGCTGCCTACATGGCGGGGTAAAAACGGTCATACACGTAAAAGCCCACTCGTGTGCATACGAGTGAACGTGGGAGTTGCAGCCCACGAACGCAGAAGAAGAAAGAAGAAGAAGATACATGCCCCTTTTAAGAGAAACTGAACAATGTCCGCTTTTCCTCGGAACTTTTTCATGGGTTCCATATTTTGGATCCGTCCTGCTGAAATACAAACCGGTTTTGACAGTATACCTTGAAAATCGTCGTTTAAATGCATTGTTTGTTGTTTGTTAATGGAGCTAAAATTATTTCCCTGGCAGTTGGTCTTGTGAGGGTATTTTTTGTTTTGTTTTTGTTGTTGGTGGTGGTGGTTTGGGTTTTTGTTTTTTGTTGTTGTTTTTTTTGTTGTTGTTTGTTTGTTTGTTTTTTTGCTTTTGGTGTCTTTTTGTAATAAAAATACATTCCGAATGGTGTGTGTGTGTGTGTGTGTGTGTGTGTGTGTGTGTGTGTGTGTGTGTGTGTGTGTGTGTGTGTGTGTGTGTGTGTGTGTGTGTGTGTGTGTGTGTGTGTGCGCGCGCGCGCGCGCGTTAAGATTTTCTTCTCTTTTGCTATGAAAATATTATTTTTCAATATATTTTCACGGGGACAACACTTTTGTTGCCGTGGGTTCTTTTACGTGTGTCTACGTGCATGGTGCACAAGGGACCTCGGTTTATTGTCTCATCCGAATGACTAGCACTCAGATCACCATTGAAAGCCTTGTGAAGAAGAAGAAGAAGGGGGTGGTTAAAAATCCTGTTAAGTATATGGAACTCGAACCTGTAGACACCCGCTTCTTAGACGAGCGTATTACTACTGGGCCACTCTCTCTCTCTTTCTCTCTCTCTCTCTCTCTCTCAACAGCTATTTCAAAAGAACGATCTGATAGGTCATTAGGTGTGTACTCAATAATCGTGAAAAGTTACAAGAATTTTGTGCCTCAAAACATATATCTTCTGACCTGAACATCCCACTAATATCCGTTCACGAAGTTTATAATGCTTTAAATCATTTGAAACAAACAAGCACTCGTGGACTAGATGGTATTGATGGTAAGATTTTAAAGATTACTGCTCCCGCTATTTCTGAAACACTCACTTATGTTTTTCACCTGTGTATAAGCAAAAACAAATTTCCCCAAAACGTTCAAAATTGCTAAAATCATACCACTTCATAAATCTGGTGATCGTACTAACCCTTCTACCTATAAACCTATTTCTGTTTTATCTGTTATCTTTAAACCTTTAGAAAATCACGTTAAAAAGCCTTTACTTGATCATTTTGACAAATTTGATATGTTTCATCCTGACCAGTCAGAATTTAGGAAACACCACTCATGTCACACTGCACTAACCAATTTAGTTTATAAATGGCTTACTAACACAAACGATAACAAAATCACTGGAGTTGTCTTTGTTGGTTTTGCCAAAGCCTTTGATGTAACAGACCACACTCTTCTTCTAAAAAAAGCTTGAAGTATATGGCCTAAAGGGACACACTAAAACTTATCTCTTCATTCCTGGATAAAAGAGAACTGGTGCTGGTCAATGGGCATAAATCTTCTCTTATGCCAGTGAAATATGGTGTACCTCAGGGTCCTGTCCTTGGACCTATGCTATTTTCCATTTATATTAACGATTTTGCCTCTGTGTTTAAGAGCACACTCTGAAATGTTCGCAGATGACACGACACTGCATGTTAGTAATTCAAAAAGGGATGGAATATGTGCATCATTACAAACAACTATTAATCAGTTAGTTGAATAGTCGGAGTTAAACCTTATGAGCCTTAACCCACATAAAACAAAATATTTGATGATAACCACCAGACAAAAGCGTCAGAACATCTCTGATATTTGTCTTCCCCTGTTTATTAATAGTAAAATCGTAGATGAAGTTGAGTTCCACAACGTTTTAGGGCTAGTAACTGATAACAACCTATCGTGGTCTGAGCATGTTGGAATGATATGCAATACTCTCTCTAAAAAAAATCTATCAGCTGTCCAAGATCAAACATTTCTTAGATATCCATTCCCGTAAAATGTTTTTCCATGCCTTTATTAAATCCCATATAAATTATGCATCCACTATCTGGGATCTGGCAAGCGAAAATATTCTCAAACCTCTGCATAGTCTTTATTTTTTTACTTAAATCTTATTTCTTGTCCTTTACAGACTATACTATGTTGGACATTCTTCCAGTGAAACTGAAACTCAAGTATAACAAAGCAGTTTTCATGTTCAAAATATTTTCTGGTTGTGCTCCACCATCCCATTACTGGTTCATTTCATTTTAATATTAATCGCCATACTCATAAGTTAATGCTGCCTCTTCCTAGAATTGATCTTTTTAAATCCAGCCTCATGTATTCTGGTGGTTAGCTCTGGAATAATATTCCATCCTCTCTGCATAACCGCACATCATTAAATGAATTTTTAAAAATGCATATCAATCATGCTCATTTAATGAAAGAAGTTGCTGACACCTTCAAGTGAATTTGTTCGAAATTTTCTCCATCTCTTGCTTTGTCTTTCTGTTTCAGTCTGTCTGCAACTACAGGCATTATCATCATATACATGTGAATGTTTACCCGAATGTCCAGTGTGCATTTCATCATCATCATCATCGTCATTGTCATCGTCATCATCATCATTTTCATCATCATCGTCATCTCTCTCTCTCTCTCACGCGCGCGCGCGCACACACACACACACACACACACACACACACACACACACACACACACACACACACACACACACACACACACATTACACTATCATATTATATTTACATACATCGTTGTCACAGCATTATGATTATGTACCTGTAAATGTTTACCGTGCATTTGAGTGTATTTGAATGTCATGTATGTATTTCTATAACCTTCTGTTATATTGTTAATATTTTGATTTATTTCTCTTTGCCCTGAGGGCTGGATGTAACAAAATCATATGCATGCTTTTTCCATTTCCCTCATTAAAAAAGTTCGTTCGCCCGTTCGTTCGTTTGTTCTCTCTCTCTCTCTCTCTCTCGCTCTCTCTTCTGGCACGGTATTTGCTGAATAAAATAGGATCCATGAAATAATCACTGATGTAAAAAGTTTGCTTCTGTTTGACGAAAAAAAAAAAAAAAAAAAAAAAAAAAAAAAAAAAAAAAAACCCTGACGAAACGCCTTTTCATTGCTTTTATGGCGATGATTCTGTCTTGCCTATCTGTCACTCTCCTGGGTGGTCCAATATTTTCCTTCTTTCTTCTTCTTTGCCAAGCAGTGATGAGAACAACGTTGAAGATCCAAAGCCCTAATCAGCCAGGGTGTTTTTTTTTTAACAGCTTCGCCCATCAAGCAAACCAACAAGTCCATCTACGCCCCTATAACAACCTGTTACAACTTTCTTTCCACCTTTAAATTAACCGGACGGGACGCCCAGACCATGTCAGACATCTCAACGGAGAAGAATTCTGTTGTTCGTTATCGCTACCATCTTTCCCTCTCCCCCCCCCGTTCACCCGCTCCCAAGTAGTTGGCACTGTCAAACAGACTTTGTTATGTGGCCTATCAGGAAAATCTCATAGGCTTTTTTTTTTTAATTCTTTGTGTGTGTGTGTGTGTGTGTGTGTGCGCGCGCGCGTGTCTGCGTGTCTGTGTGTGTGTGTGTGTGTGTGTCTGTGTATGTGTGTGTGTGTGTGTGTCTGTGTGTGTGTGTGTGTGTGTGTGTGTGTGTGTGTGTGTGTATGTGTGTGTGTCTGTGTGTGTGTGTCTCTGTGTGTGTGTCTGTGTCTGTGTGTATGTGTGTGTGTGTATGTGTCCCGACAAGGCCTTACACAGGTTGTTGCCTTTCTCACAAGGGTTGCCCCGCTGCCTGTTCCCCTACCATCCAACCCATCCCCCCCCCCCCCCCCCACATCCTCTGCGAATTCAAACGATGATTATCGTGATTTGCTGTCTGCGGTAGGTTGAAAGATGACAAATTAATAACCAACTGAGTCGAGACTGGAACAGCAATTCAAGTCTTTCCTCACTGCTGAGAAGTGTTTTGTTGTTGAATTTTTAAAGGCACAGTCAGTGAATACATGAATGGGCGGTGTTCTGGATGTCAACATTTTATATCTTCTGGTGTTGTTGTTGTTGTTGTTGTTTTGCTTTTTAACCTGTTCGGTAAGGCTGTTATCACTATCATTAGTCAAAACCTTTACTTTGTTTCCGTTCAGTACCACAGATCAAAACTCAGATTTCAAGATACAGCGGTTTCCACATGAATAATGTAAACACAGGCGCGCGCTCTCAAGTGAGATACCGGTGACACGTACCAAAATAACCCCCCCGTTCAGAAATCCCTCCCACCTTTCAGGAAAAGGGGCGGGGGGTTGAGAGACTCGCTGTACCGAGCTTTTCCACTTCTACAACAAACAACAAAGCAGTCTACACTTCCACAAAAAAACAACAACACCATAAGCACATAACATGAAAAAAGATAGTTTAACAAAAAGCTCTCCAAATTCCAGACATATATCTACACACTCATGAGAGGGACCGGGGCGACATGTGAAGCTGACACGAGGAAGGGCACACTACTACCTGCATAGGGGCTGGCGCTGTTACCACCTTGTCCAGGTCCACACCCTGGGTGTTGTCAGGACATTCTTCAGGGCTGTAGGTACCCACGAATGACGGCGATGACACCCTCAAACACTGCCCCCCCACACCCCCACACCCCCCCAACCCCCACCCATCCCCCCTCCCACCCCCGTAATTCTTTAAACCCGTCGCCCGCCACTATGGACATAGCGGCTGGCTTCGCTGGCGAGCTGAGATCTGAACTCAAGTCCTGCCAGGTTTACTGAACCCCCGGCTTAACGATTCTGATGTAATTTGAACCATCGGCATTGTGGACTTAAGGAAAGGAATTCTCTCTCTCTCTCTCTGGGAGTCGGGTGAAAGGGAAAGGGGGGAATGTTTCCTGAATCAATCTGGTAATAGAATATTCCTGAATCAAGCTCGTAACAGATATCAGTGGGTGAGGCATAAAAGGGATAAAAATATCTTAAAAAGGAGGGGGAAGAAGTGTTCCCTGAAATAAGCCAGTGACGGATATCTGAACTGGAGCAAACAATCTGAGCTGTTCTGTGTGCTGGAGGTGACTGAACAAATCTTTCATTTTAAAGGATGTTCACCTTTCAGTGCTATTGCACAATTGAAAAAGAAGAATAGATAAGAGGTGTGAACATAAAAAAGAGGATTTTTATTTTATACAAGTACCCATAAAAAATAAATCTTTAATCTGAAGAAGAAAAAGTAAATAATGGACTGGGACAGATAACACACTTTGCCCCATGGCGTACCCATGTACCGAGTTGCTGGCAGCAAAAGGTAGAATGATTCGCAGCACCCGACACAAGCTTCTTGTTGACTGGGATGATGTGAAGTGATGGGCAATCCAAGAGAATAATTATGTTGTGTCGTCTCTTCATTCCGACAAGCACAGTTCACTGTTCGTTTGTTTGTTCGTTTTCAACGCGTTAGGCTCATTTCATTCCGTTTTACGTATACCACAGAGTGATATAACCTTACAGTGCGGGCAACTTCGAAATGAAAGCTGTATTATCAATGGTTTATCTACTGCAACTGGAAATCATTTACAGGTTAGTCTTTTGTGAAGGACTATGACTCTCAAACTAGGAGGCGAAAACAAATTATTGCACTGGCTCTTAGTGCTGCAGCCTTGGGGGCTAGTCGGCCTTTGGGAACCATCTCAACGCCAACTGCCCTAGAACCCTCTGGGCCGAGAGAGTGGGCATGTAACTTGGGCAAGACACTCTCCACTATAACCAAATTCTAGCCCAGATAGTGGGGACAGCAGTTGCTTTCTCTGTTGTTCTGATGGTCAGAGTCGGACACGACTGACTATCACGCACACGTGTTAAGTCTCATTCCGTGCACCGAACTTTAAAACTCTCCCTTGATCCTCAACGGTGTGGTTCACAGTCACCAAACTGAAATTTACGTTTATATTTGGAAAATGCTTTTGTTTCAAACTAAATGGCAGATCTCATGTGTTAGAGGTGACAAAACAGAAAAAGAACGACTTCGTTGACCTGGATGGCTCCGAAAACATCGGCGACTATTCATTAATCGGGACAACTTCATTAAAATCATTCCCCACCCCCCACCCCCAACCACTGAACAGCTAAGAACCTTTCGAGATACTTTTTGCTCACACTATTTTTTTGAATAAATAATATTTAAGTTGGAAGCACTTTGCAGATTCTTAAGATCCTTTAATTCGTTGTCCTCACAACAGTGGGAAAGAAAACATTACAATTCTCTTGGATCTTAGACGTAACAACAAAGACATGTCTTCGTGCTTACACACTGGATTTCAAGAAGCTGACAGTGTCTAAACATGCTGAAAATCAACGTCAATGTTTTATAAAGTTAACACTATGAGGCTGGTGTCAACAACTAAAAGTCTTTAAAAGCAGTACGCAAAATACGCAAAAAGATAAACGCAGTTACAGTGGGAAAACAACAAAAACAACAGCAAAACAGGCCTGGTATTGTCACTACTAATTCTATAACAAATGAAAAAGTAGTTTAAAAAAAATCAACATCCATACAAAATACCCCAAAATCATTTGTATCTAACACAAAATACCCTAAAACGTCTGTATCTAAAAACAGTTCCTGCACTACCTTCCTCAAACACAGCCACCACCACCCAGCACAATCCCACTCCACCCCCCTACACGAATCCCCACCCTCCACCCCCATCCCCCCACATCCCCCAACAGAAATCGAGACACCGGCGTCTATCGGTACCTGTTTAGCCGCGGACACGCCGAGTACACAAGCCCCGAGATCCGATCCTAATCCCGACACTACAAGTTAGGGACAACTTTCAGTTGGGGATGGTGGGAGGGGGGGGGATAACCAGGGGGGGAAACCGGCGTTACCTGCCCCCAAGAGCTCCCCGCACGGGAGTCAAATATACACAGGCAAAGACTTGAAATCCGCACGTCGTTACCGTTTGTCAACAGGCCTTGTGGGTAAAAGCAACCAGCGACGAGGACGCGAGATATGAGAAATCCCCAAAGGCTTTCTCCCTTTGCCTGACACCATATTGGGAGGGGAGGGGGCGGGGGGTGGGGGGGGGGGGGGGGGGGCATGGGGGACGGTGGTGGAGGCCATAGGGGAGGGGCGGGATGTAGGGCGGGGGTGGGGGGTGTATCTCGAGAGGGGATTTGCATGTATAATCAGCTACTACATGGGCGGGGAGCGCCTGGGCTACAGTTTATGTATTCCCCATCACGTAGTTTCTTACCCTGTCGCTGTTTTGTTTCCAAAACTCCATCCAGGGCTAAGACTTTCCATCACGTAGTTTCTTAGCCTGTCTCTGTTTCGTTTCCAAAACTCCATCCAGGGCTAAGACTTTCCATCACGTAGTTTCTTAGCCTGTCTCTGTTTCGTTTCCAAAACTCCATCCAGGGCTAAGACTTTCCATCACGCAGTTTCTTAGCTTTTCGCTGTTTTGTTTCCAAAACTCCATCCTGAGCTAAGACTTTCCATCACGTAGTTTCTTAGCCTGTCTCTGTTTCGTTTCCAAAACTCCATCCAGGGCTAAGACTTTCCATCACGTAGTTTCTTAGCTTTTCGCTGTTTTGTTTCCAAAACTCCATCCAGGGCTAAGACTTTCCATCACGCAGTTTCTTAGCATGCCGCTGTTTTGTTTCCAAAACTCCATCCAGGGCTAAGACTTTCCATCACGCAGTTTCTTAGCATGCCGCTGTTTTGTTTCCAAAACTCCATTCAGGGCTAAAACTTTCCATCACGTAGTTTCTTAGCTTTTCGCTGTTTTGTTTCCAAAACTCCATCCAGGGCTAAAACTTTCCATCACGTAGTTTCTTAGCTTTTCACTGTTTTGTTTCCAAAACTCCATCTTGGGGGGTAAGACTTTCTCCTGCAGCACACACTGTGCTTTGGGTTGTCAGGATTTGAAAACAGACAGATTTGACAAGGGACCAAGGGAGTGAAGAAGGAGCTGTGGGGATGGGATGGGGGGTGGGGTAAGACAAGGGACTTAAGAGAGAGAGAGAGAGAGAGAGAGATTGGGAGTAAAGTGATAGGTTTAATTTCCGTCCACACCTTCCTGTCAACAGGGATGTACCATACCACCACTGGCTCTTTTTCTTTTCTTTTCTTTTTTTTTTTTTTTTTTTTAATCTCCCGTGGAAATCGCGGGTGTCTCACATTCCTGATTGCTGGTGGTGGTAAGGTATTGTCCACTCCTCTTTTGAAGGCACATGACTAATGCTATAAGGGTTGGGGTTTTTGGGGTTTTTTTTTTGTTTTTGTTTTGTTTTTTAATCTTTGCAAACATGAATGGTGCTCCAGTGGAAATGGTGTTTTTGTTTTGTTTTGTTTTCTTTTGTTTTGCTTCTTGTAATATTCTTTTTTTTTTCTTTTTTTTTTTTGGTTCTCTCTCTCTCTCTCTCTCTCTCTCTCTCTCTCTCTCTCTCTCTCATGAAGCTGATCGCTTAGTTCTTACAGTTAATTTAGCTAAAAACAAACGTTGTAGTGTTTCGCATGGGTGGATATTTGTCGTCAAGTGAAAAGTGGCTGTATGGTAACACTGAAGTGAAAGTTACAAATGCATATAAATACTTAGGGTTGACATTCATGACTAAACTCTGCCTCACTACTTCCCTTGACGAACAGTGCAGGAAGAGTGAAAGAGGAGTAATAGAAATCCTCAATGCCATGAAACGCCTGGGTTCTATCAGTCCTGCTCTGTTCTGGAAATTATTTGACAGCCAAATAGAACCCCATGCTTACGTATGCCTCTGAAGTTTGGGGTTTAGAACCTGGACCTATTAGCCAGATAGAAAAGGTGCATACATTTTTCAATTAAACGGGTTCTAAACATGCCTATGCACTCATCAAAATTAATAAGCTGTTGTATGGGGAGACAGGCAGGTATCCTCTTTTTACCAGAACTGCAGTGAAATGTGTTAAATATTGGCTCAGACTGCCTTTAACTGGAATTAGCAGACAAACATATGAAATGCTCCATTTACAAAATGAACTAGGAAAAAGTAACTGGGTATCGAAAATACAGAAAATTCTGAATGACAATGGTTTTTGTATTGTATGGTTATGCCAAGGTGTTGGGTATGAAAATATGGTGTCTAACTGAGGCTGAGGCAAACAGCACTTGCCCAATGTGCGGCCCCTGAAAAAGAAGACGAAATTCACGTTTTATTCCACTGTCCTGCATATGCACACATCCGAAACAGATATCCATTCAACATAGAATTAAGTCCCGTTGATGACTTGACCCGCAATCAACACGTGCTAAAAAACGAGTGTGTGGAGGAGGGGGTAGAGGAGGTGCAGGGAAATTTGTGGTGTGTGTGTGTGTGTGTGTGTGTGTGTGTGTGTGTGTGTATTGGAGCTCATGTACGTTTATATGTATTTGACTGTGCTTTCATATCTATGAAACTGCGTTTTGGGGGCATATCTGTTATGCATGTGTGGGTGTATGTGTGAATGTGTGTCTTCATGTTTTATATTTATTTGCTTATTTATCATCATTGTTGTCTTATTTATTTATTTATTTATTTATTATTATTATTATTATTATTATTATTATTTTATCATTATTTTAATTACTACTATCTTTTTTTTCTTTTTTTTTTCCATCATAATTATTATTTATTTATTTATGTATGTACGCTTCTCTCTCTCTCTCTCTCTCTCTCTCTCTCTCTCTATATATATATATATATATATATATATATATATATATATATGTATATGTATATATATATATATATATATATATATATATATACTTTTTTTCTTTTTTCTTTTTTTCTCAAGGCCTGACTAAGCGCGTTGGGTTACGCTGCTGGTCAGGCATCTGCTTGGCAGATGTGGTGTAGCGTATATGGATTTGTCCGAACGCAGTGACGCCTCCTTGAGCTACTGATACTGATACTGATAAAAACGAGAACGAAGTGATGGTAACAGCTATGTCAAAATTTATTACCGTAGCACTTAACTGTAGGCAGAAAAGCACTAGAAAATGGGCAGACAGTATAAAGAATCAAGTAAAAGGTACGTAATTATATACAGATGACCCCTAATGCTAATGAATTAACGGATTCACTAATTATTATATAAACAAATGAATTATGACCATGGATGGTCCACATGTTGTTTGCTCTTTTGTTGTTCTTTTTCCCTACCCTTTTCTTGCGTACAGTTGTTGCGGTGTGTGTTTCGTGGTATTTGTTTAATTAGTTTTTTGTAATCCCCCTTTGTCAAAATGGCTGTAAATGCTTTTGACAATAAATCATCAATCAATCAATCAATCTCTCTCTCTCTCTCTCTCTCTCTCTGTGGTTATTTGTTGTTTTTGTTTGGTTGTTTTGTTGTTGTTGTTGTTGATGTTGTTTTTTGTTGTTGTTTTTTGTTTGTTTGTCTTTGCTTCTGTTTGTTTTTTTGTGCTTTTTTGTTGCTTTTGTTTGTTTTTGTGTGTGCGTTTTGGTTTTTTGGTTGGTTTGGTTTTTTTTGTGTGTGTTTTGTTTTGTTTTGTTTTTTTGGGGGAGCTTATTTGTTGTTGCTTTTTGGATGGGGTCTTTTGTTATGTCTTGTTTTGTTTTTATTTGGGTATTCTTTTTTTTCCCTTTAGCGCATGTTTCTGTACAGTTGTTTAGCTTAACGTTAAAAAGAACACGTTGGTTACCAAGTGACTAACACATCAATGAGCAACATCCAGGTTACGCGATTGTCCTTCAATTCTTTCTAAGATTCAGACATCGTCCTAAAATAAAATAAAAATATTGAAAATTAAAAAATAAATAAATAAATAAGTAAATAAATAAATAAAAACCGCCCACCCTCCATCAATCCCCTGAACATTTCCACACGACTGTAGTGGAGAGACAGTGATGTGTGTTGGGCGGTTCGTGTGTGTGGGTGGATGGTAGGGGGAATGGGAGTGGGTGGGGGGGAGGTGGAGAGACAGCCAGAAACAATCGTTCTCTTGCCCTCAGCCAACTTTTTTTTTTTTTTTTTTTTTTTTTTTACTCAACGAAGAAGACACAGCCTCCTGTTAATTCCGGAGCAAAAGGGGGAAAGGTGGTTGTAACACAGGTTGATCAGCACTGGACAAAAAAAAAAAAAAAAAAAAAAAACACCTGACCCTTGCTTCCCCCGACCCCCTCCACCCCTCGTCGTGAGTGGGGGCGGTGTGGGGTTAGGGGAACGAGGGGAACGAGGGGCGGGGGGGCTGGGGATGGGGGGGCCGGGGAAGGACGACTGGTCAAACGGTTTAGCAAAGATACACACGCTCTTTAACTAAATTGACACAAGGTCGGCAAATCTTGTCGGTAAAGAGGAAACTCTCTCTCTCTCTCTCTCTCTTGATAGATGATGAAGTAAGAATATAAGATCCCTAGCGAAATTTATCGCCCTAGTTTGGGATTGTCGGAAAAAGAAATTATCTTCGGGAGCCTTATAGTTATCGAAAAAAAACAAAAAAAAACAACAACACCCAAACTCAC
>NC_134896.1:33865158-33867658 GCF_041734735.1 Babylonia areolata
GAAATAAACATATTGGCCAAAGTTTGGTTTAGCAAACATCATGACAAGAACTTTGATTTATGATTACGCGTAAAACGGTGAAATAAAATGCGCACGTCGTTTTTAACAAAAAATGCTCGATTACATAGACATGCTGTTGTATGCTTATGCATCTAAAAAAAATCTCTCAAAAAATGATGCACGCTGATGTAGTAGATAGATAATCACAGACAAATAAGGACTTACATTTATGCTTACGTGTATCTCAGACATCGAATATACATACGAAAATAAAACATCTCATCCACAGTCTAGTCTGTGTATTCATAGCTTGTATATATATATATATATATATATATATATATATATATATATATATATATGTGTGTGTGTGTGTGTGTGTGTGTGTGTGTGTTTCTCTCTGTGTGTATAAATATGTATGGAGAGAGAGAGAAAGAGAGAGAGGGATTGGGGGGAGGGGGGTGTTGTTATAGTTTAAGTCACAAGGTTATTAGATTCATTCAGTTCCGTGAATGATATGACGTTGTCCTAAAGACTGAACAGATTACATTGTGATTTTATGATGAATTAGATAGACAGTGAGAGACAGAATGAGGTGGAGGTGGAGTGGTGGAGAGGGACAGGTATAAGCTGAGTATCGGCATTAAAGGGAGTAAAGCTTCTGATACGATAAGGCCAGCGATTTGCAAAACCAAAACTCATTAATTAATATTTTGCTGTTGTTTCTAACGACTTGATATTTTCGTTTACCTGCTATAAATGTTATTTGACACGATGCTAATACACTGTTAATCAGTATACATCCTGAGAGCAGTTGAGTAAAGTTATCGATGAGTCACACCTTGTCATGTCATGTTGTTTCGTCTCGTGGTGGAGCGCATGTATGGATTTGTTCGAACGCAGTGACGCCTGCCTGAATGAATGAAATGAACTGTGTGTGTGTGTGTGTGTGTGTGTGTGTGTGTGTGTGTGTGTGTGTGTGTTTGCAGCGTGTGTGTCTGTATGTGTGTCTGTGTTTGTGTGTGTTCGGTTTCTTTGTATCATTTAAAGTTTTGGGGAGGGGGGGGTTCTGCAGCATTTGAATCTGCTCTCCCCTCGTGTGTGTGTGTGTGTGTATGTGTGTGTGTGTATGTGTGTGTGTGTGTGTGTGTGTGTGTGTGTGTGTATGTGTGTGTGTGTGTGTGTGTGTGTGTATGTGTGTGTGTGTTTGTGTGTGTGTGTGTGTGTGTGTGTGTATGTATGTGTGTGTGTGTGTGTGTGTGTGTGTGTGTGTGAGCGTGTGACATGCCGGAGCTTACTACTTTCAATTTTCGCACACAACACCTTTATGGTGGACGGGAATTGTGTAAATGACCCAGGTTTTACACCCAAAATCTCCAAGATCAAGGTGGCCGTCTTCAATATCATTAAAAAGAGACAATGCCAACCCAGTGAGAGCAGTTTCACGTTATATACGGCACACCATTTGTGTTGGGGTTGGGCCATTTAGGCTGTTGATTAGATAAGAGATGTAGGCAGTGGATGATGGGGAATGGGGCGGAGGGGGTGTGTGGAGGGGATGGGGTGGGGTGGATGTGAGAGGGTGACAGAATGGGAAAGCTAGTTCGAATTAATCCCTGTTTGTTTGTTTGTTTGTTTGTTTGTTGTTTTCCCCAGATCAAAGGATTTCTTAACAGGGTAGAGGGGAAAGGATGGAGAGGGAGAGAGGTGGTGTGTGGGTGGAGAGGGTGACGAAGGGAGGGGTGGGGGGGGGTAGAGAAGTGGACAAGGGGGTTCAGGGGGGTCAGGGGGGAGGGGGATGCGTGGGGGGCGGGGAGGGGGGATGTGAGGGGTGAGTAGATCGCACGTTTGCTTGCGTGTCTGTGAGCGTGTGCGTGTGCGTGAGTGTGTGTGAGTGTGTGTGTGTGTGTGTGTGTGAGCGTGTGTGTGTGTGTGTGTGTGTGTGTGTGTGAGTGTGTGAGTGTGTGTGTGAGTGTGTGTGTGTGTGTGTGTGTGTGTGTGTTTGTGTGTGTATGTGTGTGTGTGAGTGTGTGTGTGTGTGTGTGTGTGTGAACGTGTGACATGCCGGAGCTTACTACGTTCAATTTTCGCGCACAACACCTTTATGGTGGCCGGGAATTGTGTAAATGACCCAGGTTTTCCTTTCGCACCCGAAATCTCCAAGATCAAGGTGGCCGTCTTCAATATCATGAAAAAGAGACGATGCCAACCCAGTGAGAGCAGTTTCACGTTATATACGGCACGCCATTTGTGTTTGGGTTGGGCCAGTTAGGCTGTTGATTAGATAAGAGATGGGTGTTGTATGTGGGCGGGCGGACAATGGGGAGTGGGGCGGGGTGGAGGGGATGGGGTGGGGGGATCTGAGAGGGTGACAGAATGGGAAAGCTAGTTCGAATTAATCCCTGTTTGTTTGTTTGTTTGTTTGTTTGTTGTTTTCCCCAGATCAAAGGATTTCTTAACAGGGTAGAGGGGAAAGGATGGAGAGGGAGAGAGGTGGTGT
>NC_134896.1:33875158-33890158 GCF_041734735.1 Babylonia areolata
TGCAAAACAACAGTCCAAGCAATTACCCTACTGACGAACCTGTCATAGAACGAAAAGTGTTAGTCATTAAATCGTACATCACAACAAATGGGTGAGGGGAGGGTGTCTGGGGTGAGGGTGGGGGTCGAAACGGATGGAGGGGGTGGGAGTAGCAGTCGGGGGGGAAAATACGGAAAAAAAAGAAATAAAAAACACCACCACCACCACCAAAAGCATTCACTGCCCTTAGTTGTGTGTTGAATAAGACAACGATATAATAATCATGCCACAACAAAGCAAGGGTTAGGCTGTGAAAGAATGAAAACGCGCAGGTGAGAGAGAGAGATAGATATAGAGACAGACAGACAGACAGACTGACTGAGATAAGTGGAGTGATGGGGGGGGGGGTGGAGGTGGGGGATGCGCTCTCAGTGTAGTGACGCGCACTGCCTAGGGAAAGCAGCCCGATTTTTTTTTTTTTTTTTTTTTTTTTTTTTTGAGAGATGGACTTTTTTTTCTTCTTTTTTTAAAAGCCATTTTATTCAACAATGGCGGGAAAAAAAAACCCAACAACAACACATACATACACGGCCAGTCTGGATGTGTGCATGGTCGTGATGATTGTGAAGAGGGACTGGGGGAATGAGTGCACTTCCTTTTGAAGCGGGGTATTTCTTCCCCTGCTGCTCTCTCACGGCCCTTTCACACTTCTGTCTGTCTGTGTTTGCTATAGATGGACACTTTTTGTTGTTGCCGTTTTAGTATTTCAAATTGTGTGTGCATATGTCTGGGTTTGTTAATGTTCTGGTGTGAGTTGAGTAATGTGTGCGCATCTTATTTACTAATTCTTCCTCGATACTCCGCTTTTCCCCCACGGAAAACAGCTTTCAAACAATAACATTACATCAAACATTCATTAAATCGACTTCATTGTAACCTGTTTCTGATAGCAAGCTCCTTCTCGAAAATAAGCTGAAGAGGAGCTGATTGGGTTTTTTTGGGTTTTTTTTAATGCTGATACACATTTTACCAATTAATATAAGATAATTGATATACTTATCATGCTAACTGGAAATATTAGGATTATCGATGCCAAATAGTATATCTATGTTTGATAATTTTACGTTGAAGTTTGTTTCTGCAAATATTTTCTTCTCAACTAATTTCCAAAAACGACACACAGTTGGACACTCACAAAAGAAGCGTTCAATAAAGTCAACAGTATCGTAACGCTATGAGCATTTGTTAGTTTATTTTACTTTCATTTTATTTAGCAAGATGTTAGTGGGATAGATATTGTGTAATATTTTCCAATGTAATACTCTAAGCCTTGTTTCTTTGGTAATGTCCTTTGCTTTAGACCAAGTTAATTTGTCAGTATTAATGTCTAATTTTCTCTTCCAAAAAAAGGAGGCAGTTGGGATGGTAGTTTCTTTGCATGCATGCAAGAGTTCCCGTATTTGCTTTGGCTTTCCGTTAACTGTCTCCATACGAACGGCGAAAGAGACAACGTTAACAGCGTTTCACCCCAATTACCATCATCAAAATATTGCAAGCGGAAGGCTCTTATACTGAAGAGGTGAATGTTGACAAAGAATACCACAATTCTGGCAACAGAAGCTAAAGGCTGGGTCATTCAGACACCCACTGGACATCCGAGGAGTCTGTGTAGAGGAGCAGAGAGTTAAACAGCCTGGCTTCACAAGACCGTGTGCCTGTTTCTATTTCGCCTGCCTGGATCCACTCGATCCACTGTCTGGGGTTGGAGTTCACAAAAGCATTGTACTGGAACAACGTATTAGATCTGTGTTGTCCGATTAAATCCTGAACAAGTGATAGCAGTCTGTTTTCATTGGGGTGAATCATGTCTCTTATTTGTTATAAGTATCTTAATTTTCTTTGTTACTGTAAACGGAAGGTCTAGTTCCACTATATTTTTACCCATGTGTAAAGAATTCTATACAGAGAAATCTGTTGTGACAAAATAAATAGAGAAATACAATACAATTACAATACAGACAGACAGAGAGAGGGGGGGAGAGAGAGGAAGAGAGAGAGAGAACAAGCGAGCCAACAGGAAGATGCATATACGATTATCTGTCCACGATACAACAACACAACCTGTTTGCCACAACATCTCAAAAGTATGCCAATTGGGTATGCATTGGTCTTGTGACTGAGTGAGAGAGACATAAAAGACTACACAGCAAGACACCTTCTACAATGAGGGTAAAAGATAAGCAAGGTTTATGAAATAAATAAATAAATATATATATATATATATATATATATATATATATATACATACATGGGAAGAGAGAGAGAGAAAGAGAGAGAGATCCACACACACACACACACACACACACACACACACATATATATATATATATATATATATATATGCGTGTGTGTGTATGTGAGTGTGTATATTTGTATATATATATATATATATATGTGTGTGTGTGTGTATCTATATATATATATATATATATATATATATATATATATATATATATTGTATGTTAGAGAGAGAGAAAATGAGACAGAGACGGAGAGAGTTTCTCGCGCACACACACACACACACACACACACACACACACACACACACACACACACACACACACACACACGCACAAACACACACACACGCACGCACGCAGACAGACAGACAGAGAACCAGAACATCTGCACTTGCCACTGTCGTCGGGGGAAGCTGGCACGAGAAACACGTGGGTACGGGTCTTCTTCCACGTGTCCTCCGTGATGTCTTCAGCATCTTCCCCGTTATACAGCACCAGCATCTGCACTCGCCATGCAACCACACGACACAGATAGATAGTGAGTCTATGTTTTAACCTGGTGTTCGGTTGTCTCTGTGTGTGTGTGTGTGTGTGTGTGTGTGTGTGTGTGTGTCCGTGGTAAACTTTAACATTGACATTTTCTCTGCAAATACTTTGTCAGTTGACACCAAATTTGGCATAAAAATAGGAAAAAATTCAGTTCTTTCCAGACATCTTGTTTAAAACAATATTGTACCTCTGGGATGGGCACAAAAAAAAAAAAGAAGAAAAAAAGAAGCCTAATTATATGCAAACTGCATTTACTGTTATATTTATATTTTTTTGTATTCTCTAAACTTGGCACTTTGATCTGATATTCTGACCCAACAACAACAGCAGTCATTATTATCATTTTTTGTTCAAACAGGAACTTCGTTTTGCTAAGCATGGAAGTTTTATTTATTTTTGCAAACGTTTTGGTGCAGATAGTAAAAAAAAGAAGGGGGAAATTACTCTGTAATTAATGCTAGGGGACTTCATTTGCTTTAAACTGATCTTTCTCATCTTAAACATTACATTTTGAAATTATACTCAATACATAAAAAGCTTGGATTTTTTTTTTTTTTTTTTTTTTTAAGTGTATCACAAGTGAGTCTTGAAGGCCTTGCCTCTCTTGTTTTATCTTTTTTTTTCCCAAGAAGGCGTCACTGTGTCCGGTCAAATCCATAACTATACGCAACACCACATAACATAAATTATGCTAGGTAGATAAGATGCCTGAGCCACACGCTTAACCCCAAAGGCGCTTAGTACTGGACTTGAGTGAATGCATATTAATATATGTGTGTGTACTTATCGGAGTGGATTAAATTCTTCTGCACAAATTTTGCCAGAGGACAATAGTCTCGATACCTTTTTTTTTTCCCCCCCCAGTGCGCCATGTGCGTGCTCTACACGGATCCCCAGTTTATCATCACATATGTGCAGACCTGCTAGTGCCTGAACCCCCTTCGTGTGTATGCGCACGCAGAAGATCAAATACGCACGTTAAAGATCCTGTAATCCATGTCAGCGTTCGGTGGGTTATGGAAACAAGAATATACCCAGCATGCACACCCCCGAAAAAGGAGTATGGCTGCCTACATGGCGGGGTAAATAAAAACAAAACAAAAAAAAAAACCGGTCATACACGTAAAATGTTACATGTCTGTCTGAGTGTGTATGTGTGTGCGTCTGAAATCTGATTGAATGACACATGAAACGAATGATGAGCGCCCAGTGGCAGCCATTAGTCGGCTCTACCCAGGTAGGCAGCCTGTGGTGCAAATGTCCCCGTGTATGTAAAGCGCTTAGAGCTTGGTCACTGACCGAGGATAGGCGCTATATAAGTATCCACATCAATCAATCAATCAATCCGAATGACTTAATGGATAGATAGATAGATAGATAGACAGAGGGGGAGAGAGAGGGGCTAGAAGAAAGAGGGAGAGTGGGACAATAATGTATTAGTATTTGTATTTCTCTTTTTATCACAACAGATTTCTCTGTGTGAAATTCGGGCTGCTCTCCCCAGGGAGAGCGCGTCGCTACACTATTGCGCCACCCTTTTTTTTTCTTTTTCTTTTTTTTGTATTTTTTCCTGTGTGCAATTTTATTTGTTTTTCCTATCGAAGTGGATTTTTCTACAGAATTTCGCCAGGGACAACCCTTTTGTTGCCGTGGGTTCTTTTACATGCGCTAAGTGCATGCTGAACACGGGACCTCGGTTTATCGTCTCATCCGAATAACTAGCGTCTAGACCACCACTCAAGATCTAGTGGAGGAGAGAAAATGTCGGCGGCTGAGCCGTGATTCGAACCAGCGCGCTCAGATTTTCTCGCTTCCTAGACGGACGCGTTACCTCTAGGCCATCATTCCACTGTGTACTAACTGTGTGAATCAAGAATATCTTTATGTCTAAACGTCTATGAAATGACACACCTTTGAAATAAAAGGGACAAAAACTAAGACAAGCGAGCAAACACAGAGAGAAAAGAGAGGGAGACAGACAGACAGAGACACAGAGAGAGAAACACAGAGAGAGAGGGGGGGGAGGCAAACAGAGACAGAGAGAGAGAGGGAGACAGACAGACAGAGACAGAGACACAGATAGAGAGGGAGACAGACAGACAGACAGAGACAGAGAGAGACACAGAGAGAGGGGAGAGACAGACAGACAGAGACAGATACAGAGAGAGACAGAGAGAGGGGGGGAGACAGACAGACAGAGACAGACACACACAGAGGGAGGGAGACAGACATACATACAGAGACAGAGACACAATGACAGAGAGGGAGACAGACAGACACAGACACAGACAGAGAGGGAGACAGAGACAGATACAGAGAGAGAGAGCCACAAAGACAGGGAGACAGACAGACAGACAGACAGAGAGAGACAAAGAGACACACACACAGAGACAGAGAGAATGTTTTAATGAACATCGGCCGTAGGCCATAATTCCAAACATGTAGGATGGGAGGAAGGGTCTGTCGGAAGCAGTGTGGGAAGATAAGGTGTGTAGGGGCAGGGGTGGGGGGTTGGGGGTGGGGGTGAAGCAACTGACAAACGTATCTAACGTCTTAGTTTCAATGCACATCCGCATTTTTATTTTTTTATTTTTTTTATTTTATTTTATTTATTTTTAGTTCTTTACACAGAAAACATATTCTGACAAAGCCTTGACTATGTTTCAAGCAAACTTTGGCTATGCGCCTGTCATTTCAAGCAACACAGATATGTATTTAGTCACAAGTTTGCTTTTCTTCGCAGCATGAAAAACACATTTGAAGACATTTGTCATGTGTACCGTTTCCTCGAAGAATAATGCTCAGTGGATGACAACCTGAACTCTGCAGAAATGTTGTCCTGAGATTTTCATACACACACAGTACTAATGAAATGACATTCATTCTTAATGCATTTTTTTTCACCCCTGTTTCATGAAGGCTCTCCACTGCAATAGGAATTCGATTTTCAGCTTAGTCTTTTGTGAAGAGATATGACAGACTCTCAAACTACGAGGTAAAGATTTGTATTGGCTCCTTGTGCTGCAGCCTTGCGGGGGCTAGTTACTGGCCTTTGCGGAACCATCCAACGCCGACTGTCCTACAAACCCTCTTGGCCGAGAGAGTGGGGATGTAACTTTGGGCGAGACTCTCTCCACTACAATCAAAGTCTAGCCTAGATGGTTAGCATAGCAGCTGCCTCCTCTGCTGTTCTGGTCACAGATGGACAGGTCTCACTGTGTAATACATAACTGAACAGATTGTTTGTTCCGTGGCATTAGGTTCAATCGTGTTAGCGTTATTGCAACCCGGAAACAGTACACTTCATGTTTCAACCAAAACAAAAAAAAAAGTTTTATCGGTTCTATATCCCGAATATCTGTCACTGTCCATTATAAAATTAGAATGTGAGTATGATAGTTTGTCTGTTCTCTTCTCACACTCTACATAGCCCGGATTTGACACAGTGATTCTGTTGTGATAAAAAGTAATACAATACAATGCAATGCATTATAATACAATACGATACGATACGATACAACACAATGCACTACAACACAACACAACACGACACGACACGGCAGGACATGACACGACACGACAATGCACAGCACAGCACAGCACAACACGACACGACAATGCACAACACAGAACAGCACAACACGACACGACACGACACGACAAGGTACGGCACGGCACGGCACAACAAAACACAACACAATACAATCTTACCTTGATTCCGTAAGTCTCTGATGGTGTCAACCCCTGGATATCAAAGGAAGTCTGGTTCTTTAGGGAAAAAAAAGAAAAAAACAACAACATTAAGTTGCGTGAATAATGGACCACAAGAAAACATGTTTGCCAAGAAGAAGAGAAGAAAAGAAAGATCGAAGAAAAGAATGGAGGCAAAGAAAGAACATTCACGAACAAAACAGCCAAGTGGTCAAAGCGTTGGACTTTCAATCTGAGGGTCCCGAGTTCGACTCTCGGAAACGGCGCCTGGTGGGTAAAGGGTGGAGATTTTTCCGATCTCCCAGTTTAACTTACGTGCAGACCTGCTTGTGTCTGAAACCCCTTCGTGTGTATACGCACGCAGAAGATCATATACGCACGTTAAAAGATCTTGTAATCCATGTCACCGTTCGGTGGGTTATGGAAACAAGAACAGATCCAGCATGCACACATCCCGAAAACGGAGTATGGCTGCCTACATGGCGGGGTAGATAAGCAAAACAACCATACACGTAAACTGTTACATGTCTGTCTGAGTGTTTATGTGTACGTGCCTGAAATTTGATTTTATAACACAGGAAACGAACGATGAGCGCTCAATGGCAACCGTCTGTAGGCTCTACCCAGGTAGACAGCCTGTTGTGCAAATGACCCCGAGTTTGTAAAGCGTTTAGAGCTTGGTCTAAGACCGAGGATAGGTGTTATATTAGTATCTATGTCATTCATCATTCAAAGGAAGGAAGGAAGAAAAAAGAACAAGTACTGAAAAATCCATCATGATTGATTGTTTAAGAAACATTTGAATGCACATGAGTTGGAATTGACGATCTTTATTATCATTACTACTACTACTACTATTACTACTACTACACGACAATGTACGAAAACGTTCGCGTACATACACACACATACACAAACACATTGATACGTGAGCGCGAACAAAGACACACGCGCACGCACACACACACACACACACACACACACGCATGCACACACACACACTAACACACACACACACACACACACACACACACACATACACACACACACACACACACACACACACACACACACACACACACACAGATGAAGGCAGATGGACAAAAAAAAAGACAGAGGCAAACGCAGAAACAGCCAGACCATTGCCACAAAAATCACAACCACAACCACCGCTATCGCCACCACCACCAGCACCATCACCACCACTGCCACCACCACTCCTGTCACCACCACCACTACTCTCACCACCACCACCACCATCATCATTACTCCATTACTACCAGCCCCACTACCACCACCAGCACTTCCAAAACCACCACTACCACCACCACCACTTCCAAAACCACCACTACCACCACCACCACCACCGCTACCACCACCAAAGTAACCATCAAAGACCGTTCCCAAACGCACACGATGTCACCATCAACTGGTGAAATGATTCGTCTGTCGTGTCCACTAAGTAAGGAGGGCTATTTACCAGATTTTTTAAAATTATCTTTTGGGGGGTGGGGGTGGGGGGTAGATGGAGGCGGGGTGGTGGGGTGGTATGCGTAGGAGTTGGGGAAAAGGCTCACGTGTGTGTTTGTTTATACACAACGTGAGTCTACGTAATAACCATGTGTTTCAGTTGTCTGTGCGTCCTTGTGTGTGTGTGTGTGTGTGTGTGTGTGTACGTCCGTGATATATTAAAATTAATCCATTTTATCTCGATTTACTTTGTCAATTTTTATTTGGATAAATCGTAAAGGAAAAAATCCTTTCCACCCATACTAATCATAGACTATCTTCCGGGGTTAAACTATAATTCTGGATTGTGAATGTTTTATTTCATTTATTTCGTTCAGCATCCGGTTCCGGAAGATTTGATTGGGTCGTTTCCGGTTCGTCGCCGGAAGATGAGGTTGTGGTTGAAAGATAGCATGACATTCTATTTCTTGTCCGCAGTCAAATTAAAAGAAATTAAAAAAGAAATTATGGACAGAGCACACAAACTGACACAAACGCACTATTCACGCCGTTCTTTATTTGTCTCTGGACCTTGCATTTGGAATGAACTTCCTCTTTCGCTTGGTCAGGTCTCCGCACTCAGCTCTTTCAAGTCTGGCCTTAAAACCCACCTCTTCTCAAGATAGCCTCCTTCCCCTGCCTCTTCCTTATCTTCAGTTTTAGAGTTATGCATGCGTGTAAATGACTGGTGTGAAAGCGCTTAGATTTGTCTCTGCACAAGTTTCAGCGGTATATAACTAGTATCATTATTATTATTGTTGCTGTTCCTTGCATTTGACTATAGAGTTGGTTGTGCTCTACGCTTCCTTTTTTTCAACACCACTGACACCATGGCCGTCAGTCAGGCCCGAGAGATACAGATATCTGCAGTGCTGATCGTGCAAAAGTTACCGGCCATGACACTGTGTAACGGCTGTGTCGCCCTATACTGGTCTTCCCACAACGTGAGCCCATAGCAGTCTTCAATGGCTCAGCTCTGGGCATGAGCTGCTGCTGAGGCGGAAGCACACACACACACACACGCACACACACACACACACTCGCACGCACGCACGCACACACACACATACACGCACGCACACATACAGACAGACAGACACAGCGACACATACACACACGCGCGCGCGCGCGCACACACAAACACACACACACAGGTACACACACGCGCGCACGCACGCGTACAAAGAAGACATCAAGCATGTAAAATCAAATTTGGATAAGAAACCGAGCAGATAAAACTAGCCTGTTGGTTTATCGTATCATTTCGTTCGTCTAAATCGGTTGTGTGTGTGTGTGTGTGTGTGTGTGTGTGTGTGTGTGTGTGTGTGTGTGCGTGTGTCCCTCAACCTCTTTTTGTTGTTGATAGAATGCGATCTCGATCCTCATATATCCCCCCTATTTTATTATCATTTTCATATGTGTGTGTGTTTCTGTATTTTTGTATGTGTGTTTTCCAAATGATGGGACAATTTTCTGTTCTTTAAGTTTTGATGACGTCTTACAGATGTCTGGCTTCGAGTTGCTTATTGTTTTTTTCTGGTCATCCATAAGTTTTGCAACATGATTTTGGCAACTCGTGGCTGTTGCTATTGTTCTTGTTGTCATTCTTATTACGTCCACTTTACCTTATCTGTTTCGTCTCGCAGATGCTCACGATATCATTTCCAAGTGTATCGAATATTTGATAATTTAGTATTCAGTATGCTCATTCTAGTTATTGGAGTGTTGGCCTAGAGGAAACGCGTCCGCCTAGGAAGCTAGAGAATCTGAGCCCACTGTCTGGAATCACACCGGCAGCCGCCAGTATTTTCTCCTCCTGCACTGGACGTTGAGTGGTGGTCTGGACGCTAGTTATTCGGATGAGACGATAAACCGAGGTCCCATGTGTGTAGCATGCATTTAGCGCACGTAAAAGAACCCGCAGCAACAAAAGGGTTGTCCCTTGCAAAATTCTGTAGAAAAATCCACTTGGATAGGAAAACAAATAGGTTTGCAAGCAGGAAAAAACAAATACACAATAAAAGAAAAAAAAGGGGTTTGCGCTGTCCGTGTGGCGACGCGCTCTCCGTGGGGAAAGCAGGCAGGATTAAACACAGAGAAATCTGTTGTGACAAAAAAGAGTAATACAAATACAAAAAACAAATAAAGTACCATTCACTTAACCCCTTGTATGCAAGGAGAGAAAAAACAACAGTAGAAAGAAATGTTATGTTCCCGGTCATGAATCAATATCCAGAACAATCAGCCAAAAAAAAAAGAAAAAATGACGAGAAAATGGTCTGGAGATATACCACTCTAGATCAAAATATATGAATTTTCAGCCTTCTAAACACATTTTCCCTTCTTTTGATGACATCAACAGTGATGTCACTAAGGACGTAAGTGCTATATCCTACGGCAGTCAAGGGGTTCTAAAAGTCTAGCACTTAGTCTGCCACTCAATGAGAGTGGTAAGGGAGGGGGTACAAGTTTATGACATTATTATTGATTGGTTCAAACCAAAGAGCCTGGCTTCCCACGAATCAGACCATTATACCACTGCTCCAATTAACGAGGGTGTGTGGTCTTCTTTCTGGACGATAATATAATGATCCGCACGGGAGTAACATCATTGAAACGGCAGTGCAAATTTGGGCAGGAAATATATATATATTTTTTTTTCTGTGTGCAATAAACAAGGTCAGCGCACACGTCACCCGCGTCGCGATTTTCACACGGCGTGTTACTTTAATTAATTAATTTATTTATCTATTTATGTATTCATGTATTTATTCATGTATCTATTTATTGTTGGGGTTGTTTTATATTGTTGTTGTTGTTGTTTTTTAACGTACTGCCTAGTGCGCTTGTTTTTTTCCAGAGTCGGAAGCCGGTTTTGTTTTTGTTTTGTTTTGCTGGGTTGTTTTTTGTTGTTGTTTTTATACATAATCTACGAGGATGCAAAAGAACTGTCGCTTGTGTCGACAAGCATGACAGTCGTAGCAGATTCACTTCATAATCCGATGGCCGCGTTTTTGTTTTGTTTTGTCTTTTTTCTCTCTTTTTTTTATACAATCTATGGGGATGCAAAAGACTTGTCGCTTGTGTCGATAAGCATGACGCTCGCAGTAGATTCACTTCACAATCCGATGGCGTATCGTTCGTTACATGATGCTGAACAAAAGAAGAATCTTGTCGCTAGCGAGGCGATGATGACGCTCATGTGAGTTGCTCTTTAGGACCGACATGGGCGTAAAATAAACTGTCGAGTATTTCTGGCCAAGCATCTTCTGTCAAGTATTTCTGGCCAAGCATCTTCTGTCGAGTATTTCTGGCCAAGTATCTTCTGTCGAGTATTTTTTGCCAAGTATCTTCTGTCAAGTATTTCTGGCCAAGTATCTTCTGTCAAGTATTTCTGGCCAAGCATCTTCTGTCGAGTATTTCTGGCCAAGCATCTTCTGTCGAGTATTTCTGGCCAAGCATCTTCTGTCAAGTATTTCTGGCCAAGCATCTTCTGTCAAGTATTTCTGGCCAAGCATCTTCTGTCGAGTATTTCTGGCCAAGCATCTTCTGTCAAGTATTTCTGGCCAAGCATCTTCTGTAGAGTATTTCTGGCCAAGCAGCATCTTCTGTCGAGTATTTCTGGCCAAGCATCTTCTGTCGAGTATTTTTTCCCCAAGTATCTTCTGTCAAGTATTTCTGGCCAAGTATCTTCTGTCAAGTATTTCTGGCCAAACATCTTCAGTCGAGTATTTTTGGCCAAGCATTTTCTGTCGAGTATTTAGCATCTTCTGTAGAGTATTTCTGGCCAAGCATCTTCTGTCAAGTATTTCTGGCCAAGCATCTTCAGTCGAGTATTTCTGGCCAAGCATCTTCTGTCAAGTATTTCTGGCCAAGCATCTTCTGTCGAGTATTTCTGGCCAAGCATCTTCTGTCGAGTATTTATGGCCAAGTATCTTCTGTCAAGTATTTCTGGCCAAGCATCTTCAGTCGAGTATTTCTGGCCAAGCATCTTCTGTCGAGTACTTTTTGCCAAGTATCTTCTGTCAAGTATTTCTGGCCAACTATCTTCAGTCGAGTATTTCTGGCCAAGCATCTTCTGTCAAGTATTTCTGGCCAAGTATCTTCTGTCAAGTATTTCTGGCCAAGCATCTTCTGTCGAGTATTTCTGGCCAAGCATCCTCTGTCAAGTATTTCTGGCCAAGCATCTTCTGTCGAGTATTTCTGGCCAAGCATCTTCTGTCAAGTATTTCTGGCCAAGCATCTTCAGTCGAGTATTTCTGGCCAAGCATCTTCTGTCGAGTATTTCTGGCCAAGCATCTTCTGTCAAGTATTTCTGGCCAAGCATCTTCTGTCGAGTATTTCTGGCCAAGCATCTTCTGTCGAGTATTTCTGGCCAAGCATCTTCTGTCGAGTATTTCTGGCCAAGCATCTTCTGTCGAGTATTTCTGGCCAATCTGGGAAGTACGAAGATCGAAAGGCCTTTCTCCCTCAGGATGAGTGTGGAAAAAATGAGATTGCGTTTTTTAGTGAACGTGCTGCGCTTCAAACCATTCAAAATGTACAAACGGACAAGTCAACTTGCGTATTCCGCAGGTTTCGGTTTCTGTTTCCGGTTTCCGGTGCCGAGATTCTTGGCTTCTGCTCTCCCTTCTGCTTGGAGAGGTCGGCGCGGTGAATGGTTGGAGCCTCGGGCTGGAGGCTGGCAGTGGAGGAGACCCCAGGAATGACGCGGGTTGTGTTGTGTATGGGTGGAGGATGTCCACCAAAAGTTACGTGACGTTGTAGTAACTTGTTTCGTTTTGTCACACCCAGTGATTAGAAAGATAATAGCCAGCCAGTGCTAAGGGGACAGTGACTTAGAGGATAACATTCTGTGGTTACACAGACGATACATCACCATATCATAATAATCTTCGCCCATTCTGTGGTTGCACAGACGATACATCACCATATCATAATAATCTTCGCCCATTCTGTGGTTGCACAGACGGCAGACATTTGTTATAATCACCATCCATCATCTTTAAGTTTTTGTGTGCATATAAAGTATAACGTTTGAACTTCCAGTGCGTTGGTGTGTTGAATGACTGCCGTTTATGTTTGCATTCGTATCTTTTCCTCACTGTCTTTCGGCCTGCTCTCAACTAAGAAAATGGCCCAGTTGTGAGGGCCACCGTAGGGTTGAAGAACTTTGCGGGTTGACACAGAGTTTCAGCAACGCAACAAGTACACAATTCTCACACCCACAACACGACCACCTGGCCCTTCAGCCGCACGATCTGCCGGACAGACCCTATAAGAAACAAGAGTCGCCCCTCCCGACCCCGCGTCCGGTGGAGAAGGCAGGGCTGCAGAGGCAACACAAAGGAACACACATGAAAGACATATCAAAATCGCGGCCTGGGGCTGATTTCAATATACCTTCCGTGTGCCACTGCATGATGTGTTGCCTCTGAAGCTCTCTTTCTCGTTTTAGAATTAGAAACAAAGACGCGAACATGATTTGATATGGATACTTTTGATTTGATATGGATACTTTGGTTTGATATGGATACTAAAAGTGACGTGAACACTTGATGATGACACAGAGGTTTTAAAGAACCTTTTTTTCCTTTTTTTTTTTTTTTTTTACAATAATGATAAGAAGAACGAATGGGCTGGGGATGGGGTGAGATAATAAACAAACGGATAAAGGCTACACTAAAAAATAAAAAATAAAAAGCAACAAAAAAAAATGTGTTAGATAACCAATTTTATTGAAACTGAGAGGAGATAGGGAACATTTCTTTATTTCACCGAATACCGATAAACCCTGGAACAGACTCCGTTGAGAAGCCGTTATCAACCGAAGAGAATGACCGAAACGACAGGAAAGATAACTACAGCTAAGAGAGATGGCTACGCTACGAGCTGTGATACATGCAGTGACACACGAATGGCCGCCATGTCAGTCACGTGGTACCCCTGTCCGCCTCTGTAACAAATGCAGCCTCCACCAAATCAAATGAGAATGAAACAAAACAACAACAAAAAAAGCAAAACAAAAAAAGGAAAAGAAAGGAAGAAAAAAAAAGAAGAAAGGAATTACAACAGGACTAAAATTTGTCCGAAATGTATCAAAACTAAACACAAAACATAATCGGAACCAAAGCAAATGAAAACAAAAACCAAACAAAAGCAAAGAAGAACGGAAACAGTATAACACAAATAAACATGTCTTGTCATATCACACACCACAAACGAAAACCAAACTGCTGGACATGGGGCAGATAGGCCCAACTGCGAACACCGTGTAACTGACGAACGGTTTGTGTACCGCCTCAACTTCGAAGCGTTCTCACCACACATATTTCACAACTTAACGTCTGCTTTTACCTCGTTCTGGTACCTTTATGAATATCCATTTCCAAGAACCAGTCACACATCAGCTATTTCCAGCTGTTTCCGCACTCTTTCTTCTCTTCGCGCACCACTGCCGAGCAAGTTCACATCACAAACGTGCGCTCAAAATTATGATATCAAAGGGAGTAAGAAGTAGGACTTGAACTTTGACACAGTTTATATAGCTGGTTTGACTGGCTATGTTGAATGCGCATTGCCAGTGCTGGGAGGATTAAGGAAAGCATGTTAGTGACAGATAAGAACGTCAGATTTGACAGGAATCTCCAAAACAGTGTCGTTTGTAATTAGACCATTGAATATTTTGACCTGAGTGTATTTGCGAACGATGCTGCACAGTTAGTGAGCACTCTCAAAGGGGTGTGTCTGTGTGTGGTGTGGGGTGTATATATATATATATATATATATATATATATATATATATGTGTGTGTGTGTGTGTGTGTGTGTGTGTGTGTGTGTGTGATCAAAACCATCAATACAGCAGTCTGGTGTGATGTTCCAATAATATGTTATGTCCAGTGAGTTCAAGACCTGCTTCTGTTTCAATTGTCCACACGTACCCAAACCCAT
>NC_134896.1:33895158-33900158 GCF_041734735.1 Babylonia areolata
CGGGGAGGGGAGTTGGTAGAGGACCAGGGAAGCGGGGAGGGGGGTTGGTAGAGGACCAGGAAAGGGGGGGGGTTGGTAGAGGACCAGGAAAGGGGAGGGGTGGTAGAGGACCAGGGAAGCGGGGAGGGGGGTTGGTAGAGGACCAGGGAAGCGGGGAGGGGGGTAGGTAGAGGACCAGGGAAGCGGGGAGGGGGGTTGGTAGAGGACCAGGAAAGGGGGGGGTTGGTAGAGGACCAGGAAAGGGGGGGGTTGGTAGAGGACCAGGAAAGGGGGGGGTTGGTAGAGGACCAGGGAAGCGGGGAGGGGGGTTGGTAGAGGACCAGGAAAGGGGGGGGGTGGTAGAGGACCAGGGAAGCGGGGAGGGGGGTTGGTAGAGGACCAGGAAAGGGGGGGGGGGTTGCAGTGGGCACAGAGAGAGAGAGAGAGAGAGAGAGAATGCGAATGCGAATGCGCATGCGAATATTTTCAGATTAGGCCATAACCCCTGTCAGAAAGGGGGAATTACATGATTTAAAAAACAACAACAAATAATGTTCATAACATGAGCGCAAGTATATGATATGATAGTCAGTCGTGTCCGACTATGACCATCAGAACAGTAGAGGAGGCAACTGCTGTTGCGACTATTAGGGCTAGAATTTGATTATAGTGGAGAGTGTCTTGCCCAAGTACATCCCCACTCTCTCGGCCATGAGGGTTTTAGGACAGTCGGTGTTGGGAAGCGCAAGTACATACCACATGTAAATAAAAGTAGTACAAACAAACGTCTAACTTGTACTCATGTACAACAGTCCCGGTGCTTTGTATTGCAAATAAAGCCGTGTTAGTTAAGATATTTTCATTTCTAGGTGCCATAAGTAAATTGAATCTAAAAAGAAATGGATTTTGATCGTACTTAGTTATAATCAGAGAGAGACACAGAGAGAGACAGACAGACAGACAGAGACAGAGAGAGAGAGAGAGAGAGAGAGAGAGAGAGAGAGAGAGAGAGAGAGAGAGAGAAATAGGGTGTGGCAAAGAGACATATAGTAAAAAGAAATAAATTAATTAATAAATAAATAAAAACAGCAATCGTCCTCAGTGTAGCCAATACGAAGTGTTCCTTTCACTTTTTACAAATGACCTCAATTTGCTCGTGCGCTTCATTGATAGCTCGGATAAGAGTATGGCTAATAAGCCTGTATAATCAGATTCAGTGTGTAGGCGTCCACTATTGCAAAGGGGAATCAATTTCGAAGATCTGACAGGAACTTATAAGAGGAAGGTGGCAGAATGGTTAAGACGCTCAGCTGCCAATACAGAGAGTCCGTGAGGGTGTGGGTTCGAATCCCGCTCTCGCCCTTTCTCCTAAGTTTGACTGGAATATCAAACTGAGCGTCTAGTCTTTCGGATGAGACGATAAACCGAGGTCCCGTGTGCAGCACGCACTTGGCGCACTGAAAAAGAACCCATGGCAACGAGAGTGTTGTCCTCTGGCGAAATTACGTAAAATGAAATCCACTTCATAGGTACACAAATATGTAAGCATGCACTCAAGGCCTGACTAAGCGCGTTGGGTTATGCTGCTGGTCAGGCATCTGCTCAACAGATGTGGTGTAGCGTGTATGGATTTGTCCGAACGCAGTGACGCCTCCTTGAGAAAGTGAAGTGAAGTGAAGTGACAGAAGCGGATTTTACCACAAATTAAAGAGCATTCTATTCCGAAACGTGAGTACTTTACTGCGGGCAGGACTTTGGATACCCATCTCCTATGTTAATTAATGCGCTTATGGAATCCTACCCCTGACACAGATAGAGTACATAAGAGGCAATGAAAGGCCGGTTCAGTTCAGTTCAGTTCAGTTCAGTTACTCAAGGAGGCGTCACTGCATTCGTAAAAATCCATATACGCTACACCACATCTGTTAAGAAGATGCCTGACCAGCAAGCATAACCCAACCCGCTTACTGAAAGGTCGTTTCAGAATGGATATAAAACCGATTGGTCACCTTTGAACGTCAGAATCCCGTAGGTCATTTTTGGCTAGCGACCGGGGTTTTGGACGAAGGTTTTCCCGGAGTCGGGGTTTTGGACGAAGGTTTTCCCGGTTTTTTTCCCGGGGTTTTGGACGAAGGTTTTCCCCGGGGCTTTGGACGAAGGTTTTCCCGAGGTTTTGGATGAAGGTTATCTCGGGGTAAGGTTTTCCCTGGGTTTTGGACGAAGGTTTTCCCTGGGTTTTGGACGAAGGTTTTCCCGGGGTTTTGGACGAAGGTTTTCCCGGGGTTTGGGACGAAGGTTTTCCCGGGGTTTTGGATGAAGGTTATCTCGGGGTTTTGGTTTTGGACGAAGGTTTACCCGGGGTTTTGGACGAAGGTTTTCCCGGGGTTTTGGACGAAGGTTTTCTCGGGGTTTTGGACGAAAGTTTTGCCGGGGTTTTGGACGAAGGTTTTCCCAGGTTTTTCCCGGGGTTTAGGACGAAGGTCTTCCCGAGGTTTTGGACGAAGGTTTTCTCGGGGTTTTCCCCGGGTTTTGGACGAAGGTTTTCCCGGGGGTTTGGACGAAGGTTTTCCCGATCTACTCAAGGATGTTATCTGTCTACCTCTTTCTCTGACACTCCATCCTTCTCTCTCCTTAAAGGATGGGCTGAAAGAAAGGCTACACGATCTTGTTACGTAGCCATAGCATTTCAGTTTCCTCTTCTTTACAGTAGACCGCAAGTCTTAGTAGAGGCTCATGTGATGTCTCGTTCTTCTGAGCACCTCCTTATTAGTGATGGGGGTGGTGTATGGAATGCCAAAAATGTCGTCGAAAACACCTTCATTTGGAGTTCTGCAATCATAGTCCATGACTCGCATGCCTTATAAAACCAAAAAGTGAAAGACAGACATTACCAATGACTTTTCTAATGAATCATTCCCAACCATTGGAGTGGAAAACACACCAATACTAAGAAGTAAAAAGAGGACGTACCAGAATACCGAACTTGTCGCCAGAACCGTTGCCTTCAGCAATGGGGATGTCCGCCTCTGTCACTTCCTGCGAACATGGTGATGTGATTTTTGATTTAGAATTGATGCTTTGGCATCAACTGCAATGCGCGGATTGATAAGAGCAAAGTCTCTAACAATGTGAATACAGTATAATTTATCATGTCTCTAATTATGACAGTGAATAACATTTACAGCGTCGATAGCCACCGTGAATAAAATATGATGGGATTAGTCGTATCAATAAAGTGTACAATGTTAATGATTATTGCCAATAAAAGCATACAGTGTCATTTTTCACAGTGAATAACTCATACAATGTGAACGATCGCGGTCAACATAGTACGCAGTGTCAAAGATCAGCTTAAAAATAGTATGCAATACAAAATAACTTTTATCAGTAAGAAATCAACAGCCACAATCGATAAAGTGTACAAAGTCAATAATCACACGCAGCAGCAGTAAAGTACAGTCAAGAATTCAATAATCAAGGTCAACATCTGTGACCACAAGCCATTCGGATGAGACGATAAACCGACGTCCCGTGTGCTGCTAGCATGCATTTAGCGCACGTAAAAGAACCACGGCAACAAAAGGGTTGTCACTGGCAAAATTCTGTTTTTATCTTTAAAAAATCCACTTCAATAGGAAAACAAATAAAACTGCAGGCAGAAAAAAAAGGCGGCGCTCTCAGTGTAGCGACGCGCTCTCCCTGGGGAGAGCAGGCCGAATTTCACACAGAGAAATCTGTTGTGACAAAAAAAAAAAAAAAAAAAAAAAAGTAAATACAATACAATACATAACAATAACTTGTTATCATTCGGCCATAGTGGCAGTGAATTCATTATCTTTGTGTCTAGGACTCAGCATAGGAAGGAAGGAAGGAGGGAAGGAAGGCGGGGCCTAGTTCTCTCCTTCACCGACAGAAGTCGGGTACCCGTTTAAACACGGGTGGAGTGAGGAAAATGGGAGCTCAGTGCCTTTCCCGAGGACAGCACCACCATCCCTGGACGGGGCCCTTGAATCCTGATCACTGGGCAACGCTGCTTCAGAAGTCTTAAGTTTATTCATTTTATTCTATTTTATTTTATCTATTTATTTATTTACTTATTTATTTATCTATTTATTTTTTTATTTTTGTACGCTTGTAGTTGACTTCATTCAGTTTTTGCGCCTTATAAATATTATTATCAGTAGTAGCAGTTCTTTTTTTATGTATTCATCTATTACTTATTTATTTATTTACTTTTTTTTCTCTCAAGGCCTGACTAAGCGCGTTGGGTTACGCTGCTGGTCAGGCATCTGCTTGGTAGATGAGGTGTAGCGTATATGGATTTGTCCGAACGCAGTGACGCCTCCTTGAGCTACTGAAACTGAAACTGAAACAACGTTGTATTTTGTGATGTTGTGTAGTTTTGTTCTATTGTATTGGATTGTGTTGTGTTGTGTAGTTTTGTTCTATTGTATTGGATTGTGTTGTGTTGTGTAGTTTTGTTCTGTTGTATTGTATTGTATTGTGTAACTCTCTTGTTAGAACATAATTATTTTTCTGTGTGAAATTTGGACAAGTCTCCCCGAATTCCGCACTGTTTTGGGTTGTTGTTGTTTTCTGCAAGTATGTTTTGCTATCAAAGTGGATGCTTCTTCGGAATGTTGCCAAGTGTCAACCGTTTTGTTGCCGTGGGTTCTTTCACACATCACAGAGAGAGAGAGAGAGAGAGAGAGAGAGAGAGAGAGAGAGAACACACACACACACACATAGACACACACACATACAGAGAGAGGGAGAGAGAGAGAGAGAACACACACACACACACACACACACACACATACACACACAAACAGAGAGAGAGAAACACACATACACATACACACACACACACACAGAGGGAGAGAGAGAGAGAGAACACACACACACACACACACACAGAACACACACACACACACACACACACATACACACACACACACACACACACATACACACACACACACACACACACACACACACACACACACACACACACACACACT
>NC_134896.1:33910158-33912658 GCF_041734735.1 Babylonia areolata
ATGATGGAATTGTTATTCCGGTTGACAATGCATGCATGCATGACAAATGACAGAGAGAGGGAGAGTAGGGGTGAGGGGTTGGGGGGTGGGAAGGGAGAGGTTTTGAGAAAGAATGGTCATGTAATGATTCATGTAATTTGTAACTTTTTTTTTTCACGTAAAGCGCCCTGAGCTCTTAGAGAGAAAGGGAGCTCTCTCTCTCTCTCTCTCTCTCTCTCTCTCTCTCTCTCTCTCTCTCAATATATATACATACATAATGTACATTTATATAGCGCCCTTTCTCTCTAAGAGCTCAGGGCGCTTTACGCAAAAGAAAATGTACATAAATACTTTTTTTTTCTGGGGGGGGGGGGGAGGGGCCGAGGAGTGTAGGGGTCCTAGGTACACTTTGTACGTGGGGGAAGGGGAGAAGGCAGGCAACTCACAAAGTTGTGCTTGTCCTCAAAGATATCCGGGATGAAGGTGACGGAGGGGGGGCACCGGATGTAGTGTTGCCAGCTGAAGGGGTTATCCCCCTTCAGGTCCTGAAGATCCCAGCCTGCCACAAAAATATATGAGTCGTATGTCATGCACGCTGCCTTCCTTCCTTCTTCATCTTCTTTTTCTCCTTCTTCTTCTTCTTCTTCTTCCGGGGTTCCGATGGAGAGAGAGTGATAGCAAGAGAGGCACAAAGAGAGACAGATACAAAGAGATCTCTCAGAGAGTGACAGACATACAGAAAGATAGATGGAAAGACTGACAGACAGACGGAGGGACAGCCAGACAGAAAGAGAGAGAGAGAGAGGGAGCGATGGAAGGAGGGAGAAAAGGAGAGTGAGAGAAAGAAATACAGAGAGAGAAAGAAAGAATCTGTATGCGTGTGTGAAGAGAGAGAGAGAGTGTGTGTGGGCATGTGCGTGCGTGTGTGTGTGTGCGTGTGCGCGCGCGCGCGCGTGTGTGTGTGTGTGTGTGTGTGAAAGTAAAATGTATCATCATCATTATCATCATTCGCAGTAGAAGTAGTAGCAGTAGTGGTAGTAGTGGTTACTACTACTACTACTGTCATCATCATCATCATCATCATCATCATTATCACTGATTATCATCGAGGTGTGTGCTGTGGATGAACTGACCGTCAGGGTTGAGCCAGGCCATGGTGATGACGAAGCTGGCGATGCTGGGGTCATGGACGATGTTTCTCACGTGCAGACCCTTGGGTAGGCCTGGACTCATGTCTGTTGGGGAAGCAGGACACAGAGAGATACGGATACGGATACGGATACGGATGATTTATTCAATAAGACCATGGCCCCTCATGAAGCGGGTACAGTGAACAATAGTTCACAACAATAAAGTCAAACTACCAGCAATACACGTCAGTAAATGTTCAACTACAAGCTGATAATACACAACACATAATAATTAACTACATAATGCATTGCGTTTTTTTTTTTAAAAACGCTTTATACAAGTAAACAGCAAACTGTTTTATAATGGTTTCGCTTGTCGATGACATCAACAAAGTAAGTCCAAATGAAGTTGGGCGTGTGTAATATTTTTTGTGGAATTATTTGAAATCTAAGGTCTTCCAAAACAGGGCAGCATAACACAAAGTGAAATTCAGTTTCTTCAGCACATCTACATAATGGACAAATAAGATCACAAACACTGAACTGACGATAACGAAGACAATGCAGTAAGATGTCGGAAATCCCTAATCTGAACCTTGTGGAGAGAGAGAGAGAGAGAGGGGGAGAGAGAGAGGGAGAGAGAGATTTTCAAGATGGTTTATCCATATATAGGCCATGACCCCTTATGAAGGGTATATAAACATCACATAAATGACACATGTCTATACGTAGCAAAGTGTCCAAACATGAATAATACTAAATTTGAAAAAAATCAAGAACAATCAACTTTCTTACGAAGTTGCAATTTTCTCGAAATTTGAAAGCTTACTTAAAAAACAATGAACATTTTCGAACAGTTTCAGAGAGAAAAAGAGACAGAACTGTGAAAGCATATCAACATCTTGTGTTGCGTTGCGTTGTGTTGCGTTGTGTTGTGTTGCGCTGTGTTACGTTGTTTTGTTTTGCGTTGCGTTGCGTCGGGATGCGTCGTGTTGTGTTGCGTGGCGTGGCGTGGAGTTGCGCTTGGTGGCGCTGTGATGTGTTGTGTTGCGTTGCATTGCATTGCGATTCTGACGTGAAGATTCTTCGAGAGACTTCGACACGTCTGTAGGTGAAAGCAAAAGGAAGAAGAAAAAAAAAAGGGGGGGGAATGGTTAGCATACATACTGTGTTGCGTTGGGTTGCCTTGCGGTGCAATGCACTGTGTTTCGTTGCGATTTTTTTTTCTTTGCTAATCTTGCGTTGCGCTAATTTTACTGTCAGGGAAAGACAATGTGCTGATTATACATGCACCTACGGTGTTGTGTTGGTTGCGTTGTGACGCGTTGTGTTACGATACCTTGTGATGCATTGCATGGTGGGTTTTGTTGTTAATTTTGCGTTGCGTTGCA
>NC_134896.1:33920158-33935158 GCF_041734735.1 Babylonia areolata
CAATCGGATTTCTTTCCCAAACATTTTTATTCAAATTTTACATCATGAAACACACACACAAGCATACACGAGTAACTTCAGTGAATTACATCCATGTAATAGAAAGATGGAGACGGGAAAAAAGTGGGGGAGGGGAATATCACAACCACAAGAACATGCTGGTAAAGGTCGATAAATCAAAATCAAAAATCGGTCGCCGAATACAGTCTAAGAAACTCGACAGACTGTAGGCTGTCAACCTCACGATATTCAACACATATATGGCCATGCTTTAACTCCCAAAGATGCAAACTACAATAATATCAATATCAAAATTGTTGAGACATAATATACATTGCTTATTTTAATTGGTATTGCAAAACAAGGATTTACATGGAGACCATTTGCTGATAAAGTCATTATAAAAAAACGTTTTTCCTGGCTATATACTCTTCCACTACGATCCGTTTTGCCTGTTGTAAATTCCATCATCATGAACATAAACACCCGTTAGATGTATTCCTGAGATGCAAACGAATGAGAAGGAAAAAAAAATCCTCATGGCTCCGTGAACGATATCAGTGAATGCATGTCAATGAAGCCTGTAATATATGTTCATGTTTACATGCCTGTTTAAAAAAAAAAAAAAGTGTTTTTTTCCCCCCTGATATATGTCCTTTTTTGACTCCTTAACATGAATGAAAGTGAAAAAAATGCACTTAATCAAGAAACGCATTATTTATTGATCTGATGTTTTGTGCAGAAAGAAATAGCCGGATGTTCACGAATACAACAGCAACGACGACTATGATGACAAGGACGACGATTATGATCAAATTTGATGACGATTATGATGATGATGATGATGATGATGATGATGATCATCATCATCATCATCATCATCATCATCATCATCATCATCATCATCATCATGACGATAAGATGATAACCATGATAACGATGAGATAACGATGATGATACGCAACAGCAACAACAACAACAACAAAAACAACAACACAAACCCACCCACACACACACACACACACACACAAAAAAAGACAAAATAACACACGCGTGGCTGACAGTTCAACAATCACTTTTGTCATTCGAATGAAGAACATCAGTCCCCACCCCACCCCCACCCCCACCCCCACCCCACGACCCCGCATCCTTCCTTCCCCTCACCCCCCCCCTCACTCCCCCATTCCACACACACACACCCTCTCTTCCGACTCCCCAAAATCAAATTGCAGAAGGAAAGAGAGGGGACTGGGAGAGATCAAATGGAAACGGCAACAGGGGAACAAGGAGGGAGGGAGTGTGGGAGCGTGGGGGAAAGAGAGTGGGAGAGACAGAGACAGAGAAGAGAGACAGACAGAGAGAGACAGAGATAGAGAGCTACAGACACACACACACACAGAGACTGAGACAGAGACAGAAAAACAGAGACAGAGACTGAGACAGAGAGACTGAGACAGAGACAGAGAGACACGGAGAGACACAGAGAGACAGAGACTGAGACAGAGAGACTAAGACAGAGACAGAGAGACAGAGACAGACAGACACGGAGAGACACAGAGAGACTGAGACAGGAGACAGAGAAAGACAGGCAGAGACTGAGACTGAGACAGAGACAGAGAAAAACCCATAGAGACAGAGAAACAGAGAGAGACAGAGACTGGGACACAGAGAAGCAGAAACTGAGAGACAGAGACACAGAGACGCATAACCACACAGAGAGACAGATACAGATGGGGCGGGGGTGAGGGGGATTGGGAGGTGTGTGTGTGTTGGGGGTGGGGGGGGTGAGGGGGATTGGGAGGTGTGTGTGTGTTGGGGGTGGGGGGTGGGGGGGGGGGGGGGGCGGAGGGGGGGACAGACGGGCAGGCGGAAACCAGAAGACGAACGACATTTGACCGACCACAACCAATCAGATCACGTCTCTTCGTGACCGATTTCAATCGGGCCACAACATACAAGGAAACAGACAGGTGTTTCCTTTCCTCCCCCCCCCCCCCCGGCCCCCCCCCCCCCCCCCCCGGCCCCCCCCCCCCACTCCCCCTCCCCGTCTCTTCATTCTACTAGACCGGTGTCAGACACCCAGCTGGAAAGAAAACGAAACCCTCACACTAAATCAGGGACGAGATAAAAAAAAAAAAAAAAAAAAAATAAAAAAAAAAAATAATAATAATAATAATAATAATAAAATAATAATAATAAATAAATAAAAAAGGGGGGGAGGAGGAGGATGGAAACGTATCGAGACAAAAAAAAAACCCAATACTTAAACAAGAAACTTTTCCAAAGGTTCAGAGCAGTCGAGAAGAGAGAAAAGTTATAGACACAACGTATGCGTATTTGAATTTGTGTTGTGACTGATGGAAAACGATCGAAAAGTAAACGGAGATACAAACTGATAAACTCTGCTCTGAATACAACATCAACAACAACAACAACAACAACAAGAGATGACATATAACAAATGGTATGTCTAGCTTGTTCTTAATACGAAGAGAGTGTTGACAAGGTGACCCAGTATCTCCTTAATTGTTTCTGTTGTGTGTGGAAACATCAGGACACACGAAAGCAAGGAAATAAGAGGAATTTATATCGGGACATACATACCTAGTGATTTCACAGTTTGCACGCGATGCCTAGATATTTACAAAGAGAAGAAAGAGACTCATTCAAAGAAGTCTAGGAAACGGTGGACAATTTTGGAGAGAGATAAAAAGAAACCAGGGTGATTTATCAATACGTGGAAATCAAATACTGTCTGGTTGGGAAGTAGACGTAATTCGTTAGTAGGATTTATGTCACTTTTGCACAAGAACTGAAATCTAACCAGATTAAAAATCATTGATGTTTTGTTGACAAATGATCGTACAATTGTGTTGATGCTCATGTCCAATATGTTGATACAAAAATAAAAACAAAACTGACAAAGGCATGGCTATTTAGAGAGATAATTCCTCTCGGATTGTCTGGAATAGAAAAAAAAGATGGAATAAGCAGAAAATACAACGGATGGGAATAAATAAAAGAGAGAACTCGGTACATCTTAAAAACGACGATCTACATCTACATCGGCAATCAATTTGATCCGATCAAATTATCTCTTTTTATCCCGTTTGTAAAAGATATACTAAGGTCGTGTAACAAAGCTTTTACACACTGGAATTATTAGCACCGAAATTATCAATGAACAAACACAATTTAACAATTCCGGGACAAATCTATTTGAATCTTATATAGAATGGAGGCAACAAATACAACCCAGTTCCACAATTTATCTGATGAATCAGTTTTCTTTGATTCAAAGAATATGTCCAAATAGGACCGAAGACCATTCTTTAATTTTTTTTTTTTTTAACATGATAAACAGATTTACTTCTTCGACGATCTGTTAAATCCTGATGGTACAATTACGGCATTTTAAACGTTAAAAAAAAAATCTTACAATGTGCATCAAAACCTTATTGCAAGAACTGGTTGAGCAAGAACATTAAGAAACTATACTGAAAAAAATGACTGGAATGTGGACGATGATACTCCCCACTCATCGATTCCAAAATTGCTCTAATATAATTATGGTAAGTCTGTTTCAGAAGTCTTCACACACAAAAAAAGTTAAGGACCACCTCATTAAAGCATGCGTGTTTCCTATTTTCTTCCTTCTCTTTTTTTTTTTTTTTTTCTTTTTTAAGAACAATGATAGATCTTGTTCTTCTTGGCGTTCACAGCTACACGATTCAGTCCGATTCTGGCAATGAATGACTTTGTTTTCTCCAGATTTTCAGGGCGGCCATATAGTAAGAAGAAAGAAAGAAACAGAGAGAGAGAGAGAGAGAGAGAGAGAGAGAGAGAGAGAGAGAGAGAGAGAGAAACTTTGAAACTTGAAACTTGAAATGTTTTATTGTCATTGCCTGCAAAGGTCTTTTGACAAGGGGGTAACATTTTCACATCAACAGATTACAATAATCTTTATGATGTAAATTTTAAACATTGCAGTCAAAAAAGATTGGTAACACTGACACCATAATTATATATGTACCTAGTATCACTTCAAAGAAAATACTAAGGAAAAAAAAAGAAAAAAAAAAGAAAAGAAAATTCGACCATCCTCTCACATACATAATTTCATGTACTCCTTACTTTCATTCCGGAACATATCAGCATTCAGTCAACTATGGTTAACTATGTTATTATATATTAGAGAGAGAGAGAGAGAGAGAGAGAGAGAGAGAGAGAGAGAGAGAGAGAGAATGTGAATACGAATACGAATATGAATATGAATATGAATGTGAATATTTTATTCAGACTAGGCCATGGCACCTGTCTGAAGGGGTTATTACATGAATATTAAACGGATAGTAATCATAATACCTGTATAGATTCCAAATTAATATAAACAAAATAGAGAGAGACAGAGACAGAGAGAGGGAGAGGATACACTTTACACAGAGTGTATTTGGTCCACCACCTGCTCATCACTGACTACACCAGCGACTGTTTAAGGCATACATGCACAATCAAAAGCTTGGAGAAAAAAAAAACGTGTTTGAAAAACTTCTGTTTCAACCAACAATCTACAGTTATTCACTGATTCATGAGCAAATGGTTTCCATTTTCGTTGTAAAGACTGCATGTGCACGTGCATGAAAGCACCTCAAGTGATGTGTGTGGTGCTCAATACATTGGCAGCATACACCGATGTTTGCTGGAAAATTCAGCACCTCTTCACCATACCCCCCAAGACGAAAATCCGTAATATTTCCCACGCGGTCCTTAACATTTTGTGAACCCTGTATATGACTTCACGTTGATGATGGATGATTCTCTTGCAAAGCGCTGCTGTGAAAAAGAAAAAGAAAAAAAGGGAATGAAAATCTGATTACAGTACTGAAACGAAAAAGTATGATTGATGGTATTTTAAAACACAAAAATTGAGATTGTGTGTTTAATGGCAAGAACCGTTTCTAAATACAGAAGAAGAAAAAAAAAATGTTGTCAAAAGTAACATTGAATTTTTTTTTCTCATGTATGTGAAGCTAATGCAAAAACTATATTTGAAAAGATGGCTTGCTGTTTTTTGTTGTTGTTGTTGTTTTGTGGTGTTTTTGTGTGTGTTTTTAATACAGGAAACTGAATTTATGTGTTTCATGGCAAGAAATGTTTTAAAACCACAGGAAGGATTTTTTAAAAGTTACATTTGAACTGTTGTTTTGTTTTGTTTTGTTTGTTTGTTGTTGTTTTTTTTTTGTTTTTTTTTTGTTGTTGTTTTTGTTGTTGTTGTTGTTGTTTTTTGGGGGTGGGGGTGTTTGTTTTTTGTTGCTTTTGTTGTTAGGGGTGTTTTTTTCTTTTTGTGTGTGTGTAGGCTTTGTGAAATTCATGGCCTCGAGTTGAATATACACCCCAAAAAAGTAAACATCTTTTAAGCGATTATTTATGTCAATGTAACGCTGTTTCAGTCCTGCCGAGGTGCTGGTGACAGACATCAAACAACAACAGACTCTGGAAGCGTTTTTTTCTTAATTAACCAGAATGGGAAATCCTGATTAACAGCTCCCCAAGGATGCAGACAGAGATCATTCTGTAGGATGGTGGGGGGCGGAGGGGGGGGGAGGGGAAATAATGTGAAAACTTCACGGCTTTGTCTGCTAAAAAGGAACTGATCAGGAAAACAAAGAGAAGCTGGTTTACAAAGGGAAGTGAACTTTGTCTGTGTGGATTCGTCTATAAATAGAGACGTGGAATGATAAAGTAATGTTGTGTGAGGAGCGGAAGAAAAAGAAGAATAACAATAACAACAACAGCAACAGCAGCAGCAGACAGAGACAGAGATCATTATGTAGGATGGTAGGGGGCGGGGGGGGAAATAATGTGAAAACTTCACGGCTTTGTCTGCTAAAAAAAAATAATAATAACAAGAACAACAGCAGCAGCAGCAACAACAACAACAAGAACCTGAAGAAGAACAGGAAGAACAAGAATAAAAACAACAACAGGAACCTGAAGAACAAGAACAACAACAACAGCAACAACAAGAACCTGAAGAAGAAGAAGAACAACAACAACAACAACAACAGCAGCAGCAACAACAACAAGAACCCGAAGAAAAACAAGAACCCGAAGAAAAACAAGAACAACAACAACAGCAGAAGCAGCAGCAGCAACAAGAACCTGAAGAAGAACAAGAACAACAGCAACAACAAGAACCTGAAGAAGAAGAAGGAGAACAACAACAACAACAGCAGCAGCAGCAGCAACAACAACAACAACAACCTGAAGAAGAACAAGAACAGAAAAAGAGGCAGCTTCAGTAGCAGTTTCAGTTTCAAGGAGGTGTCAAAGCGTGCGGGCTGCTTCATATGCGCTACACCACATCTGCTGAAAAATAAAGAGCAGACGCCTGATCTTTGCATGCACCCAATCGCGCTGATCAGGCCTTGAGGGCCCTAGCAAGGTAAAGGAAAGAGGCAGAAGAAGAGGAGGAGGAACAGGAGAAGGAAGAGAAGAAGAAAATGGAGGAGCAGGAGGAGGTGGAGGAGAAGAAGAAGAAGGAGGAGGAGGAAGAGAAGAAGGAGGAGGAGAAGGAGGTGGAGGAGAAGAAGAAGAAGATGAAGGAGGAGGAGGAGGAACAGGAGGAAGAAAAGAAGGAGGAGGAGGTGGTGGAGGAGGAGGAAGAATAAGGAGGAGGAGAAAGAGAAGAAGAAGGAGGAGGAGGGGGAACAGGAGGAGGAAGAGAAGAACGGAGGAGGACGAGGAGGAGAAGAAGAAGAGGGGGAACAGAAGAAGGAAAAGGAGAAGAAGAAGAAGATAGAGAAGAAGAATGAGGAGGAGAAGAAGAAGAATGGAAATATTTGAGTTTACAAGAAGAAGAAGCTGGAGAAGATGGACGAGAACGAAGAAGTAGAAGAGAAAGAAAGTACGTTTGAAGAAAAATAATAAAGACGACGGAAAAGAAAAGATATACGAGGTAAGATAAGGTAAGACACAGCATCCATGTCTGTAAATTCACAGAAAGGAGGAAGAGGAGGAGGAAGATAGCAAAATAACAACAGCAACAACAATAACAAGAGGACGAAAAAAAAAGAAGAAGAAGAAGAAATCACATAAACAGCTCTGCGCATTGCTACAGTAAAATGATCAGTAAGCTCAAAAACAATTCCAACTTTACAGTTTCAGGGAGAGATACGGAGAGGACACATCAGGTGACAGTGTGAATGCACGGTTCTTCACATCTGTCGCTCTCTCGGCACCTGTTCCAGTTTCAGTTTCAGTTTCGGTTTCTCTAGGAGGTGTCACTGTGTTCGGGCAAACCCATACATGCTACCCCCCACCCCCCCACCCCCCACCCCCCTCACCCCCACAATCTGTTAGGCAGATTCTGCCTGACCAAGCAGCATAACCCAAACACGCTTTGTCAGTCCTTGATTGCACGCATATATCTATCTATCTATCTATCTATCTATCTATCTATCTATCTATCTATATATATATATATATATGTGTGTGTGTGTGTGTGTGTGTGTGTGTGTGTGTGTGTGTGTGTGTGTGTGTGCCTAAAAGAGTGGGTTTCATCTGCAGAATTTCGCCAGATGCCAGTTGCCTTGGGGTCCTTTTTTTCTCCTTTTTTTTTTTTTTTTTTTTTTTTTCAGAGTGCTAAGTTCGTGCTGCACATGGGACCTCGATTTATCATCTAATCCGAATGACTTTACGCTTGATTTGATTTTCCCAGTCAAACTTGCAAACAAACAAAAAAAAAGTCGGGGGGGGCGGGGGGGGTGGCGAGAGCAGGAATTGAACCCAGACCCTCACAAGCACTGTATTAGCAAATGGACGTGTTCACTATTCTGCCACTTTCCTCCCACACACCCAAATTAACTCCAGCTGAACACTGGTTGACTGGGATATATAATCAATATGGTCATATTTAAGGCTACAGACTATTGACTCTGACAGAGGGTGGGGGTGGCGGTGCGTGTGTGTGTGTGGGGGGGGGTGTTGTGGGGGTGTGGGGGGTGTTGGAAAGGGAGGGATGGGATGGGAGGAGCGTTGAAGTCTTCGGTATATCCCCTTCCCCTGGAGAGAGCAGCCCACCTGTTTGTTTGCTGTTGTTGTTGTTTGTTGTTGTAGTTGTTTTGAGGTGATTTATTTTGTTTGTTGTTGTTTTATGTTGATGTCGTTTGTTGTTGTTGTTGTTGTTGGTTGTCTTTTTGCATGTTTGTTTGTTTGTTTTATGACGCAGAAAAGGTTAGTGTGAGAAGAAAACGACATGATACAACATAGATATGCAACAGAACACAGTACAACACTATACGACACGACACGACGCAACACAACACGCCATGACACGACACAACAGGACCCAACACAGTACAGCACAGACAGCGCAACGCAACGCAACGCAACGCGTTGCATCATATCACAGGACAGCACAGCACAGCACAGAACCAAACAGCACAGCACAGCGCAACGCAACGCATTGCATCATATCACAGCACAGACACAGCGCAACGCAACGCAACGCAACGCATTATATCACAGCACAGACACAGCGCAACGCAACGCAACGCAACACAGCACAGCACAGAAACAGCGCAACGCAACACAACGCATTGCAACATATCACAGCACAGCAACAGCGTAACGCAACGCATTGCATTATATCATAGAACAGCACAGAACCAAACAGCACAGCGCAACGTAATGCGACGCACTGCACCAGAGCACAGCACAGCGCAACGCAACGCATTGCATCACATCATAGCACAGCACAGCACAGACAGCGCAACGCAACGCATTGCATCACATCACAGCACAGCACAGACAGCGCAACGCAACGCAACGCATTGCATCACATCATAGCACAGCACAGCACAGCACAGCACAGACAGCGCAACGCACTGCATCACATCACAGCACAACACAGCACAGCACAGACAGCGCAACGCAACGCAACGCAACGCATTGCATCACATCACAGCACAGCACAGCACAGCACAGCACAGACAGCGCAACGCAACGCAACGCATTGCATCACATCACATCACAGCACAGCACAGACAGCGCAACGCAACGCATTGCATTGCATCACAGCACAGCACAGCACAGCACAGACAGCGCAACGCAACGCATTGCATCACATCATAGCACAGCACAGCACAGCACAGACAGCGCAACGCAACGCATTGCATTGCATCACATCACAGCACAGCACAGACAGCGCAACGCAACGCATTGCATCACATCACATCACAGCACAGCACAGACAGCGCAACGCAACGCAACGCATTGCATCACAGCACAGCAACGCATTGCATCACATCGCAGCACAACACAACACAGCACAGTACAGCGCAACGCAACCTAACACAACACAACACAACAACAACAAAAACCGCAAGAACAAAAAGACACGATAATGCCACTCCCACGTCTTGGGCCAAAGAGCGCACTTCAAAAGCATAAAAATGTGCTCATTTATTCATTTCATTTTCAGGCAACGAGAGCACCTTTTGAGAGAGAAAGAAAGGAAAAATGCAACTTTTTTTCAAGAATTCTTTTTCTTCTTCTTCTAAATATCATAAAGATCGAAAGAATGAACAGCTAACTGTAAAGAACACATTCTCATCATATTGTGCAGTAAATCCTAACGTGCCATCCGATACCCAAGATCATCAAAAGAGAGAGACCGACAGTCTACATAAAAGGGGTTTTTTCATTAGTCGTATAAAAAAAAAAACTAAAAAAAAAACTTGATCTTCTTCTCCCAATGACTCTTCCGACAGTTAAGAGGTGAGGAGGTAGAAGAAGAATGCAACTGATCAGCTCTTTGGCGGAAAAGTGTGCATGCATCAAGCAATGTTGCTTGAAGTGATGATGGAGCGGTTTTTGCCTGGTGGTAACGTGCCCGACAAGGAAGCGCGTACGCGTGTGCACAGGTTCGAATCCCGTATACTGAACGGGAGTTTTACTCCGCCTCTCGTATAACGAACGTGATTTTTACTCCTCCTCCTCTCGTATACCAACCGTGATTTTTTTTTTCCTCCTCTCGTATACCGAACGTGATTTTTTTGTCCTCCTCCCGTATACCGAACGTGATTTTTTTGTCCTCCTCTCGTATACCGAACGTGATTTTTTTGTCCTCCTCGTATACCGAACGTGATTTTTACTCCTCCTCCCACATAACGAACGTGATTTTTACTCCTTCTCCCGTATACTGAACGTGATTTTTACTCCTCCTCGTATACCGATCGTGATTTTTACTTCTCCTCCCGTATACCGAACGTGATTTTTACTCCTCCTCTCGTATACCGAACGTGATTTTTTTTTTTACTCCTCCTCCCGTATACCGAACGTGATTTTTACTCCTTCTCCCGTATACTGAACGTGATTTTTACTCCTCCTCGTATACCGATCGTGATTTTTACTTCTCCTCCCGTATACCGAACGTGATTTTCTTTACTCCTCCTCCCGTATACCGAACGTGATTTTTACTCCTCCTCTCATATACCGAACGTGATTTTTACTCCTCCTCCCCTATCCCCTCCACTGGATCATCGGTAGTGGTATAGGTGCTAGTCCTTCCCGTCAGACGATAAGCCGAGGTCCCCCGTGCAGCATGCATATATTATGGCACGTAAAAGAACCTACGACAGAGTATAAGCGGATGTCCTAGGCAAAATTCTGTGAAATACGATCTACTTTGAGGTTTGAAAAAAAAAAAGAAACAAGTACAGTTGCAGACAGAAAAAAAGATAGGGAAAAATAAATATGGGTGTCGCTGTACTCCCCGTGGGGAAGCAACCAGAATTTGACTGAGAGAAATGTGTTGTGGCCAAAAGCAATGCAATACAATACAATACAATACAGTGCAATGCAGTGCAATGCAATGCGATTCAATGCAATGCCACATGACGCGACAAAGCAGAGCACATCAGAGAAAAGCACAGTTCAAACAGCACAGCACAGCACAGCACAGCACAACACAGCACAGCACAACACAGCACAGCACAGCACAACACAACACAGCACAACACAACACAACACAACACAACACAGCACAGCACAGCACAGCACAGCACAACACAGCACAGCACAGCACAGCACAGCACAGCACAGCACAGCACAGCACAACACAACACAACACAACACAACACAACACAACACAGCACAGCACAACACAGCACAACACAACACAACACAGCACAACACAACACAGCACAGCACAGCACAGCACAACACAGCACAGCACAGCACAGCACAGCACAGCACAACACAGCACAACACAGCACAACACAGCACAGCACAACACAACACAGCACAACACAACACAACACAACACAACACTGCACTGCACAACAGCAATACAACAAAACACAACACAACAACAACGACAACAACATCAACAACAAACAAAAACAACAACAGCAAAAACGACAAGAACACCGAACGACAACAATAACAACAACAATAACAACACAGGACAATAACAACGACGACGACAACAACAACAACAAACGACAACAACAAAAACGACGACAACAACAACAAGCACCACCACCACCACAACCACAATAACAACAAAACAAACGGCAGCAGCAACAACAACAACAACAACAACACAGCAACGACGACGACAACACACGTGGACAGTAGCAACAAGAACAACAAAAACGACAACAACAAGCACCACAAACGACAAAGACAACGATGACGACGACACACTCCAGACTCACCAGGTGTGCCTCAGCCCAGTCGTTCTTCTCCTTCTCCTGCACGACGTACACGATGTGGCTGGGCGCCGCGTCCGGCGTGGACCACGTCAGCGTCACGCTGTGATTGGTCACGTCCCGCACCAACACCACTTCCGGGGTCAGGGGGATAAAGTACCCGGCTGCAACAACAACAAAAATCCACTTCCGGGGTCAACGGCTTGCTGCAAAAAAAAAAAAAAAAAAAAAAAATCCAACTTCCAGGGTCAGGGGGATAGATCTGTGTACCAAGGGCAATACAATACAATATAATACAACACAATACAATACAGCAGAACACTGTTGTTCAGTGTTATAAAAAAAACGAGGGGCCGGGGGGGGCGAGGTTCATTAGCGATCTTAATTACCAGTGCTTACCGTTAGCAGTTTTACACAGTCCATGAAATCAGCGTAAACTTTGGGGGGGGGGGGGGGGGAATGTTAACGCTAAGCAACCTTTTTTTAACGCTGTTGAGATAGCTCATGATACAGCAGTCCAGGTCATCTTGACTTCTGCAAAGAAAGCGTTGTCTTGATTTTGTGCAGAAGCGACACAAGGAACACTGGATTGCTTTTACAGTTGTTGTACCGTTTAGGATAATTATATTCGTTTCTGCTGCTGCTGCTGCTGCTGCTCCTGCTGCTGCTGCTATTGTTGTTGTTGTTGTTCTTGTCGCTGTTGTTGTAGCAGTGGTGGTGGTGGTGGTGCTTCTTCTTCTTCTTGTTCTTCTTCTTTCTTCTCCTTCTTCTTCTCCTTCCTCTTCTTCATCATCACCATCATCATCATCATCAAGTTCTTGATCGTTGCTGCTGCTGTTATTGTTGTTTTTGTTGTGTCTGTTATTGTCGTTACGGTTATCTTCTTCTTCTCCTCCTCCTTCTCCACCACCTCTTCCTTTTTCTTTTTCTTCTTCTTCTTACTTTGTTCATACGTCTTGACTGCAGTGCTCCAAAAACTTCCTTTAAAATGCAAAGGGAAGATTTCCCGTACTTTTGTCGGCTTTCTGAGTTCGTCGAGGACATTTCCCTTCCCCCTCCTCTACCCCCCACCCTTCCTTTCTGTCTTTTCTGCACGGCTACTGCGAAATGATATCGTCCTCAGAGATAACCGCCATATAATTCAACAACAGAACCACACACACACACACACACACACATATATATATATTTATGGATATATGTATATATAGAGAGACAGATAGATAGATATGTAGGTAGGTAGGTAGACAGATAGATAGATAGATAGATATTTTTTGTCTGCCCATGTGGTCAAAACGTCTCGCCACGTTCTAAAGAAAACAGGAAACAGGACATTTATTTGTCAATGAAGGAAATGATGTTTGTACTGAAACGGGCATTGTTTACTCTACTTCTTTTCTGGAACAAATGAATATAGCGTTGGGGGAAGGTTGTTGCTTTTATCACTTTGTTTTCTTTTGTTTTGTTTTTGTGTTTTGAGGGGCTTTTTTGTTTTGTTTTTGTTTTTGTTGGGTTTTTTTGTTGTTTTTTTTGTTTTTGTTATTGTTTTTTGTTGTTGTTGTTTTGTTTTGTTGGTTTTGTTGTTGTTGTTGTTGTTTGTTTGTTTGTTTGTTTGTTGTTGTCTGTTTGTTTGGGGTTTTTTTTTTTGGGGGGGGGGGGTGTTTTTGTTTTTTTGTTTTTTTGGGGGGTGTGTCTTTTAAGCTGAAGTGCGCACTTTCACATACTCGGTTATCTCTTGCTATGTTTCGTTTTGGTTTTTAATCTGTCTGTCTGTCTGTCTGTTTGTTTGTCAGTCTGTCTGTCTGTCTCTCTCTATCTCTCTCTAATGTAAGTGTATATTGTTCATTTTAATGATACTGTTTGTCCAATGTGTATGGTTGACTGAGAACCTTCCTCACCCTCTATCCCCCATTGTGGTCTGTGGTGCGGTGTGTGTTGTGTGTGTTTGTTTCTTTCATTTTGTTCATTCTTTTCCTATGCATTTTACTAACACCATGCTAGTGCCTGTATGCCATGTCTGTGTGTGTGTGTGTGTGTGTGTGTGTGTGTGTGTGTGTGTGTGTGTGTGTGTGTGTGTGTGTGTGTGTGTGCGTGCGCGTGTGTTCCTAATACAACCACTCCCCATCCCACTCTGTCGCAATCTACGTTTCCGCAGTGAAACAGCAACTTAGAATCAGCCTCTCTGGTTTCAAAGAACCATGTTGTGTAACCCGAATGCTGCTGGATTTGAATCTCCCTCACCCCCCCACCCCCCGACCCCCGCACTGGCTGATCGTCGCAGACAGGCACGACTAGGCCTGATGTACAAGATAGCTGGAGATCTCATCCCCGCCATTCCACCCCAAAAAACTTCCTGACCCATGTGAGTGCTGGCCGCAGACGGACGGATACGACCCCCCAAGTATGAGGACTTCGAAGTCTCCAACATCGTCGAACGCCGCGTGGTCAGAAACACTCGTGGCTTCCAGCTACCTATCAGTAACACAGAACAGTACGCACATTCCTTCTTCGTGCGGACAGTGATGGACTGGAACAATCTGGAGGAGAACATCGTCAGAGCAGGCTCTGCCAGCGCATTTACATCAGCGCTTGGCATATCAACATCAAATGCCTCCTAAGAATCTAGACAGCAGAAGAGATTTTAACCAGTTTTTAAACCTGTAGATACCTGTAGTGGCTACTCATTGAGACCTGAACCAGTAGGAAAGACTGTTAGGACAATGTGGTGGCCTTTTATACTATTTTTGCGCTCTCCTAAATCCGTCGCGTTTATAGCCGATGATTGGCTCCTGCGACGTATGCAGCCAGATCCAGATCCAGATCATCAGAAGGACACCCACCTGAGATGGTAAACCCCCCTACTGAGTTTGTGATGTGTTCAGTGAGTGTTCATTACGGATGGCAAATTCAGTGACGGAATCACGCGGAGCGAGGGCCGTGGCTCCCCTCTGATTAACAAAATAAATGAAGGAACGCTCGTCATTATAGTCCTGTGGTGACGTGATTTTTACCATGTCTGGAGCCCTTAAGTGAAATCACGAGAGAACTTTTTTTCTTCTTCTTCTTCTTTTTTCTAATAATAATAACTTCATCGTCTCAATACAAGAACCTATGGTAAACGTTCTTTCTTCTTTGCTGCTCCTCACATCTAGAACAACCTTCCTCATCATATCCGTGCATCCGATTCTATTTCTGCTTTTCGCTCATCACTAAAAACTCATCTTTTTTAAAAACCTATCTATAAGTACTCTCGGCTTCCTTCTTCTCCAACACCACCCATGTC
>NC_134896.1:33937658-33950158 GCF_041734735.1 Babylonia areolata
TGTCTGAAACCGTTTTAGATGAAAATGATGCATGATTACATACGGATGTAGAATTAGAAAGTATATCCACAAAAGTCGTATTAAGCCACCAATATCAAAGCTGCGTTGTCGTTGCTGCTGCTGTTGTTGTTACTGTTGTTGTTACTGTGGGTTGTTTTTGTGGTTGTTGTTGTTGTTGTTGTGTGTGTGTGTGTGTGTGTGTGTGTGTGTGTGTGTGTGTGTGTGTGTGTGTGTGTGTGTGTGTGTGTGTGCGTTGTTGCTGTTTTTGTTGTTTGTTGTTGCTATTGTTGTTTTTGCGTTTATTTTGTTTGTTTGTTTTTTACGGTCTTTCATTTTGAAAGAGAATCTGAGCGCCCTGGTTCGAATCACGGCTCAACCGCCGATATTTTCTCCCCCTCCACTAGACCTTGAGTGGTGGTCTGGACGCTAGTCATTCGGATGAGACGATAAACCGAGGTCCCGTGAGCAGCATGCACTTAGCGCACGTAAAAGAACCCACGGCAACAAAAGGGTTGTTCCTGGCAAAATTCTGTAGAAAAATCCACTTCGATAGGAAAAACAAATCAAACTGCACGCAGGAAAAAATACAAAAAAAATGGGTGGCGCTGTAGTGTAGCGACGCGCTCTCCCTGGGGGAGAGCAGCCCGAAGTTCACACAGAGAAATCTGTTGTGATAAAAAGAAATACAAATACAAATACAAATTTTTGGTTCTACGTTTTTGGAGAGAGAGAGAAAAACAGAAGGGGGCGGGACTAGAAGAGGCAATACAAAACACACACAAAAAAAAATCAATGAAAGAAGAAAGAAGCATAGAGATAGATAAGAAAGAACGGAAAAAACAGTAATAATGATTCCTTTTTTCTTTCTTTTTTTAAAGGGAACAAATAAAGAAAACACATGAAAGAAAAAAGGGAAAGAGGCATGGATGAAAGACATTCAAAGGAAGAAGAAAAAAAAGGGGGGCGAGGGGGAGGTTAGGAGGATAGAAAGAAAAGAACTAATAACACAAAAGGAAATGAACAAAACAAGAAAGGAAGAAGAAAGAGAGGAAAACAAGCGAATACATAAAAACCACAGAAAGAAAATGCCTTCAGTCTAAATTGCTCTGGTGCAGGCCTATAGATTTCAAAATTAAAAAAAAAAAAAAAAAACCCTTTCCACTCTGCGTCTGAAAAACATATCACATATCATCAAACTCCCTGTCACTTCTCCTCCTCCTCCTCCTCCTCCTTCTCCTCCTCCTCCTCCTTCTTCTTCTTCTTCTTCTTCTTCTCCTCCTCCTCCTCCTCCTCCTCCTCCTCCTCCTCCTCCTCCTCCTTCTTCTTCTTCTTCTTCTTCTTCTTCTTCTTCTTCTTCTCCTCCTCCTTCTTCTTCTTCTCCTTCTCCTCCTCCTCCTCCTTCTTTTTCTTCTTCTTCTTCTTCCAAAAGAAGTCATCAGAGGAACTAAATGTTTCTTTGCAATATTATGAACCCAAATTTTCTCCATATATGAAGATGATAAAGTGATTCAAAATTCTGAGTCTGGTCTTGGAGTTTTGATTATCATACGCTTCAAGCCACCCGAAATAGAATGACGGGTTCAGTAAACTGAATCTTTTTTGACGGGCGCAATAGCCGAGTGGTTACAGCATTGGACTTTTCAATCGGAGGGTCCCGGGTTCGAATCTCGGTAACGGCGCCGTGTGGAAAAATGGTGGAGATTTTTCCAATCTCTCAGGTCAACATATGTGCAGACCTACTTGTGCCTGAACCGCCTTCGTGTGTATACGAAAGCAGATCAAACACGCACGTTAAAGATCTCGTAATCCATGTCAGTGCTCGGTGGGTTATGGAAACAAGAACATACCCAGCATACACCACCCTCACCACCACCACCCCTCCTCACCCCCGAAAACGGAGTATGACTGCCTACATGGCGGTGTAAAACGGTCATACACGTAAAAGCCCACACGAGTGAACGTGGGAGTTGCAGCTCACGAACGAAGAAGAAGAAGAAGAATCTTTTCTCTCTCTCTCTCTCTCTCTCTCTCTCTCTCTCTCTCTCTCTGTGTGTGTGTGTGTGTGTGTGTGTGGACCAGCGAAGGCAAAAACAATAAAAGAAAAGCAAAATATTAATAAATAAAAAAAATCAGAACAAATATTGCCAGGGTTATTATTATGTATCAATTTTGGAAAGGCTTTCGATACAATCAACTGGGGTTTCATGTTGAATGCAATTGGAACTTTTGGGGATTTGGGTATTGTACCTCCAACTGGATTGAAACGTTTGTATAAAAACATCAAAGCCACTGTAATTGCAAAATGAAAAACATCAAGAGTGTCTCAGTGAACCAAGATGAACGAAAAATGGTGCGCTTTGCTGATGATACACAGTCTTTGCAAAATGGAGGTCAACTTTATTTTGGAGAAACAGGGTCTTAGACAGTTTTGGCGACATATCAGGAATTAATATGAATTGTGAGAAAACATCAGCGATCTGGTTAGGAAGAGAGAGACAATCAACAATTAAAAATGCACCATACCTTAAAGTGAAACATAATCTCCAGAATTCGGCTTACCGCTGATTATACTGACTGCGAAAATGATAATAAAGTAGACTGAAAAGTTTCTGGAAATTGAACAACTGTACTGAGTTTGGATGAAAGGAATTCTAACACCACGAGATATGATTGCAGTTCTGAAAATATCCAGTCCTATCAAAATTTCAAAATATTCATGGGCACTTTTGCCAAACCCACCAGGTGAATTATGCAAGTTTGTAATGTACTTTGCTTAAAATTTGTGTGTGGAATCTGAAACAAGACCCGGTTAGTAGACAGGTAATACGAAAACGAATACGTGAAGGAGGAACAGGTTTTTACAGATTAAAAATGCTTTGCGCACGCTTTAAAACAAACTACAAAACATAAATGGAAATCGATTTTGTCATTAACACATTCAAACCTAAAACAAACTGTTAACTCTTTTGAAAAAAGACATTTCAAACATATAAAATCTTCTTTGACAAAGTGAATGCCACAAACCCAGCGGACACGTCAGCACAACCATTGCATTTTTAATGACAAACTTAATATAAATAACATTTCACTAAGGCAAAATGAATGGATACATGAAAATGTTTGCTACATTGCAGTCCTATGTTTCCTGAATAAGACAACTGTAATTGTAGGAAATGATACCCATTTTAGGTCTGATTAAATGCCGCTCCTTGCAAAATTACATATTCATAAGTGTTAAATGAGAGAATAATACCTCAGTTCGATGTTTCTAGTTCATTACTGAAAAACAGACGTGAAACAGAAAAAAATATACTGCTTTTGTAAACTAGGATTCTGTTGAATTCCTTACAGCCTGGCAGTACTATAAAGAAATACTTGAAACTGGAGAAAATTAAAACCAAACCATACTTTTCTCCCCGAAAAAAAAAAAGATCCACGCCAAGCATGGAAAAAAGGGGTGATGTACATCATCTTTGTTAAGAGAATATGTTGGTTGCTTCATGCACAAGGTAACACTTCAATGCACGTCGGGTTTTTTTTTTTCTCCTCATCTAGTGTGTGTGTGTGTGTGTGTGTGTGTGTGTGTGTGTCTGTGTCTGTGTGTGTGTGTGTGTGTGTGTGTGTCTGTGTGTGTGTGTGTGTGTGTGTGTGTGTGTGTCTGTGTCTGTGTGTGTGTGTGTGTGTGTGTGTGTCTGTGTGTCTGTGTGTGTGTGTGTGTGTCTGTGTGTGTGTGTGTGTCTGTGTCTCTGTGTGTGTGTGTGTGTGTGTGTGTGTGTGTGTGTGTGTGTGTGTGTGTCTGTGTGTGTGTGTGTGTGTGTGTGTGTGTGTGTCTGTGTCTGTGTCTGTGTGTGTGTGTGTGTGTGTGTGTGTGTCTGTGTCTGTGTGTCTGTGTGTGTGTGTGTGTGTGTCTGTGTCTCTGTGTGTGTGTGTGTGTGTGTGTGTGTGTCTGTGTGTGTGTGTCTGTGTGTGTGTGTGTGTGTGTGTGTGTGTGTGTCTGTGTGTGTGTGTGTGTGTGTGTGTGTGTGTGTGTGTGTGTCTGTGTCTGTGTGTGTGTGTGTGTGTGCTCCTTCGTATCTTTCTTCTGTCAGATCTTTACTGTCGGTTTTCATCTTTCTTTTTTTTTCTTTTTTCTTTTTTTTGGGGGGGGGGGGGGGGGGGGGGGAGTATCGTTTCTCTTTTGTTTGTCTAACCCTGATGATTTGCGAATATGGCTGTTACCTTCTTTTTCTTTTTTCCTTTTTTTTTTCCTTCTTTTTTTTCTTCTTTTTTTTCTTTTTTTTTTTTTTTTTATTAACCTCCAATGTTGACTGTAATAAAATTCCAGTTTTGAATAAAGTTATGTTGGGCACACACGTGCAAAGCGTATAAATCATTTCGTTTTTGCAATTCGATGACCGAATTCTGCGGTGACTTTTTAAAAGTGAGCAAGTGAGTGAGTGAGTGAATGAGTGCGTTGGTTGGTTGGTTGGTTAGTTAGTTGGTTAGCTAGTTAGTTGGTTGGTTAGTTGGTTGGTTGGTTGGTTGGTTGGTTGAATGATAACATGAAAATAAAAACTGTAGTAAGAAGCAAAGGAAATTGATTTTTTTTAAATAAAAAAGCAGAAGTATGCGACAAAACACTCTGCAAAGGAAAATGAAGTATGTATGTATGTTTGTCTGTATGTATATATTATTATGTATGTATACGGTATGGGGTTGTATACGAGGCGCTGCGAATTTATTTTCACTTGCATGAACGGAACACAGTTTGTGCATACATACCACGCACATACAATAATGTATATATATATATATATGCATATGCATGTAAATATGCATACAAACACAAAGTGAATCTGCTGACGTTAACAAGGCATTCGATAACTCACCGTCAAGTATGAATCTCCTGGGTCGTAATAGGCCTGGTACACCTGAGGAAGGGAATCGGAAAATGCGTTGTCACAATCATCTGATTTGTCTGATCGTATTGTATTGTATCGTATTGTATTGTATTGTGTTGCACTGTATTGTATTGCGTTGGTTTGCGTTGTATTGCATTGTATTGTATTGCATTGCATTGATTGCATTGTGTTGTACTGCATTGAACCGCATTTTATTGTGTTGTATTGCATTGTACTGCATTGCATTGCATTGCATTGCGTTGTATTGCATTGCATTGCGTTGTATTGTGTTGCATTGCATTGCATTGTGTTGTATTGCATTGTGTTGTATTGCATTGCATTGTGTTGTATTTTGTATTGTATTGCATTGCATTGTGTTGTATTGCACTGTATTGTACTGCACTGTATTGTATGGCATTGTATTGCATTGTATGGTATTGTACTCTATTGTATTGAATGGCATTGTACTGTGTTTTGCTGTATTGTATTGTACTGTATGGCATTGTATGGCCTTTTCTGTATTGTACTGTGTTGTATCGTATTATTTGGCATTTTACTGTATTGTATTCCGGTTTGTCACAATAGATTTCACCGTGTGAAATTCGGGCTGGCTACAGTGAGAGTGCCACTCAATTTTCCTTCTTTCTTTCTTTTTTTTTCTGCCTACAAGTGCGTCACACACACACACACACACACACACACACACACACACACACACACACACACACACACACACACACACAAATAATAATAATAATAATAAATAAAATAATAAAATAATAAACCACGCACACGCGCACGCGAACGCTATTCTGCAGCTTCACAACCACTCTTCGCAAAAGAAGCAAAACAATCACCTCCGTTTCCTGTTCCTGGCAGTTCATGATCCACGTTCTGGTCAGGTTGGACCTGCACAGCCGCTGACACTGCGCAATCTGCACACACATACACACACACATATACACACAGTTTCACTTTCAGTTTCTCAACAACAACAACAACAACAAAAAGGGGGGAGGCTTGCATCACAGCTTTCGGACAACTCCACATACGCTACACTTCATGTTCTAAGAGGGTGCCTGACCAGCAGCATAATCTAACAATACAATACAATACAATGCAATGCAAAGCAATGCAATGCAATACAATAAAATACAATACAAAGCAATGCAATACGATACAATCCAATACAATACAATGCACCATCTTACTTACAGTCCACTCAATCTCAAGGGAGCTACTTTAGAGGGCTGTATACAGTCACTTCTGGAAAACACTCAGAACAGTCACTTCTGGAAAACACTCAGAACAGTCACTTCTGGGAAACACTCAGAACAGTCACTATCAGAACAGTCACTTCTGGAAAACACTCAGAACAGTCACTTCTGGAAAACACTCAGAACAGTCACTTCTGGGAAACACTCAGAACAGTCACTTCTGGGAAACACTCAGAACAGTCACTTCTGGGAAACACTCAGAACAGTCACTTCTGGGAAACACTCAGAACAGTCACTTCTGGGAAACAGTCAGAACAGTCTGGGAAACACTCAGAACAGTCACTTCTGGGAAACACTCAGAACAGTCACTTCTGGAAACAAAAACAAACAAAAAACACTCAGAACAGTCACTTCTGTAAAAAAAAAACCCAAAAAAAACAAACAAAAAAAACACTCAGAACAGTCACTTCTGGGAAACACACAGAACAGTCACTTCTGGGGAAAAAAAAACAAAAAAAAAAAACACCCAGAACAGTCACTTCTGGGAAAAAAAACAAAAAAACCCACTCAGAACAGTCACTTCTGGAGAAAAAAAAAAACAGCAACAAAAAAACCCACTCAGAACAGTCACTTCTGGAAAACACACACACACACACACACACACACACACACACACACACACGCACGCACGCACACATTGCGTACTTTGTGACTCTTGTAACCACACATCCGACGACATGCAAGTGGGATTTTCATCTCAAGAAACCGTCCCCCACCCCTAACCCCCACACTCTCATCACCTCTCCTTTTCATTTGTCCTTTGATGTCTCATGATAGTGATGAACAAGAGAGGCAAGGCCTTCAAGACTCACTTGTGATACACTTTAAAAAAAAATCTAATCGTTAAAATGTGTTCTGCATTTGTTATTATAAAGCTTTGCGTTAAAAAAAAAAAGAAAAAAGAAAAAAAAAGTCCTAACCAGATTCGAATTAAGTCCCCTAGCATTAATTACAGAGTAAGTTCCTTTTTTTTACTGCCTGCACCTAAACGTTTGCAAAATAAATAAAACTTCCATGCTTAACAAAAGAAGTTCCTGTTTGAACAAAAAATGATAATAATGACTGCTCTTGTTGTTGGGTCAGAATATCAAATCAGAGTGCCAAGTTTAGAGAAAACAAAAAATATAAATATAACAGTAAAAGCAGTTTGCATATAATTAGGCTTCTTTTTTTTTCTTTTTTTTGTGCCCATCCCAGAGGTGCAATATTGTTTTATACAAGATGACTGGAAAGAACTGAATTTTTCCTATTTTTATGCCTAATTTGGTGTCAACTGACAAAGTATTTGCAGAGAAAATGTCAATGTTAAAGTTTACCACGGACACACAGACACACACACACAGACAACCGAACACCGGGTTAAAACATAGACTCACTTTGTTTACACAAGTGAGTCAATAAATGAACACCCACTTATCCAACCTTAACACTTATTCAGAGCCATAAGTTTCTGCTACAGATCTCCTTTACAATTTCTGTGAAGTGGCCTGGTGTCCTAATGGTAGATGCAAGCATGCAACAACCGGTCAGGTGCTGTGATTGGAATGGACTGGTCATTTTGTAACTTTTGTTATGAGGTTGTGCCAGCCACACATATATCTGATCATGTAAGTATGTTGTTGTATCAGTCGTTTACAGTCAAAATCAGTTACTTGAGCACTATCTGGAAGAAGAAGACCTTGGCTGATGGGTAAAAGCAGATTTACAATATATCAAACTTCTGAGGACTGTGAGTTAAACATTCATTTTTTGTGCTTTTTAGTATCATAGCGAATATGATTTGAAGCGGGGTGAACGGTCTTACTGTAATTCTCACATCATATCTGTTTCGGTAGTCTTAATAGCAGTTACCACGAACTTATAAAACATGTTGTTGCTCAGGCATTAGAAATCCCCCACGCCTAATCATGGATTTGCTGGTCAAGGCATTTTGCTGTGACCTCAATATATATTTGATTAATCTCCTGATGTGCGGCTGAGAGGCTCTAAACAACACAAATCAGTTAGATTCCAGGTAATCTGTTTATGAATATAGCTAATACAGATCTAGTGCAGCAAAGTATTTGTGTGAATGGTCACAAGTAGTGCGATAAACAAACACACTGTTTAGAACAATAGTCACCGTAATGTAGTCAGTGCGTGTAGTGACCTAATTTCAAGACTAAATCTAGCCATTTGAAGAAATTGCTGGAAGGTCTATGTGCCTCAAAATGTTCACATAGCATCACAGTAAATGCGTGCAACACATATTTTCATTCAGTTGTCTCTGGCTACAAATTTTATATTTGTCTTAAAAACATTTTAAGGTACGGGTTTGTCGGTCCAGGTCATCTGGTTATACTGTGACCAGATTACACGTTAAGTGCTTAATCTATTAAGCAAAGTGTCTGAAACGAGTAATATACATAACACAACAACACACTGACTGTCTGAAAATCAAAAGTGATGCTAGAAGGAAAGACATTTAGATCTGCAGTTACAGTAACGCGGCTGGTGCGTGAAGGGTGGCCTAATTTCATAGCTATTTGTAGCCAAACGAGGAAAGTTTCAAGATGTCTATTGCCTAAAGATGTTCAGATAGATTCACAGTTCATGTGTGCAACAGGTCATGCTTTCACTTGACAACCTAACTCTTGGGATTCCTTGAGAATGCTGCAAGCCGCTTAGCAGATGATGTTTTCGAAGACGCCATAGGCTATTTGTTCACTTCATGTTGCGTCGATTTTATGAACACATAGAGCTTAGATCCTTCGATGAAATTTTGTGAGTCACACACACCACAGAATGAAACAACATCAATTAAAATATTCCACAGAAAGCCTGAACTTTCCTTTTTTTTTCTTTTCTTTTTTTTCTAAGTTAGAGTCGGAAACTTGGCAAAATTAGATGAATCGATAGGACCCGGCTAAAGCCGCAGCTACAGAGGGTAGCCAGTAAAACCGTTGAAAGCTGACTACATTCATACGCTATCTTGATTCAGGAGGACGGGGTGGGGGTGGGGGGGTGGGGTGATTAATGCCTGTTCACTACTCATTTCCATTTATTACTTCGCAGAGCGGAATTTCCCCGTTTTCGTTGCTTTCGACATGCAACTGAAATAGGGCAAAGAGTATTTTTCTACATGGTTTTGACAGGCATGCACCTGAAAAACATTGAAAATACTACAGTTCCAGGGTGTTTTGTGCAAAGATACTTACCGACAGTAAAGATAAGACTTCGAAGATGCGATATTTATACAAATCCCGATCTTGATGATTTTGACCCTAATCACTTGTTTTTGTGTACAGCCAAGAATCGCTGGATGCGACTTTAGCCGATTTTTCGCGTGCTGCGTCACACACACACGCACACACACACACACACACACACTTATATATATATATATATATATATATATATATATATATATATATATATAATAGGAAATAAGAGGAAAGAAGACAGAACTGAAAAAGACCACACACAAAAAAACAAACAACAACGAAAAAACAAAAAATAATATAAAACAAACAAAATAACCCCCAAACACACACACTTCTGTATAAGCGTGTGTGTGTGTGTGTGGAAAAATACACAGCCTCAAAGATTTCCACATCAGAACCCAGACAATAGTGTTGCCATTTTTTTAAGTTTTGTTTCGTTTTTATCCTTTTAGTTTTGACTATTGCGCTTCTGTGTGTGTGTGTGTGTGTGTGTGTGTGTGTGTGTGTGTGTGTGTGTGTGTGTGTGTGTGTGTGTGTGTGTGTGTTTGGGGTTATTTTGTTTGTTTTATTTTGTTTTTTGGTGTGTTTTTTTGTAGTTGTTTGTTTTTTTGTGGAGGTTTTTTGTGGGTTTTTTTTTTCAGTTCTGTCTTCTTTCCTGTTATTTAATGCTTTCGTTCACTCCATCTCGTCGTCTCTTAGCCGCCTGAAAGGCTCTTCCCCCCTTTTTTTTTTTAGCGGATCGCCTTGGCTTTCAGCAACTTTTGATTTGATTTGATCTCTTGTCACTTGTCTCTTCAGAACCACCACCATCATTGATTATGCTCATTCTCATTACGCTTCGTCTCGGTCTTTAGACTTTTAAGACTCCGTAAAAAAAAAAAAATAATAATAATAATGTATACTGTGGGACTGTGGTCTTTAAAGGGGTTCGTTCCGCCTCCTAGCATCACTTTGCCAGTCAAGATCCAACAAAACAAAATAAAACAAAAAAAGGTAATGTCCAATTTCAGCGTCCTAAAATATTGCACCTATTTGGTTACTTTTCCATGTTTTTTTTTTAGGATGGTAAAATTGGACTTTACCGCAAAACAACAAAAAAAAAAGTTGGATGGAAAGTTCTCTGCGTGTCTGCAAACAGTCAAACAAACAAAACCAAAAAAAAAAAAAAAACTTGTGGCACCTCCGACCAAGGTGGAAGACTTCGTTCCGTGGCTGGCCCTGAAGTAGTTGATCTTCCTTGATAGTCAGTCAGTCGTTCGGTTTCCTGTGTGATGTCGCAAACCTTCTTTTCTTTTCTTTTCTTTTCTTCTCCCACCACACACACACACACGCACGCAATTACGACATAATTTGGCTCCCAGACGAAACGTAACAGTGACGATCTCCCCCCCCACACACACCCCCCCCCATCCCCCCAACTTCCCCATTCCCCATCCCCCTGTACGCCCACCCCTCTCCCCTCCCCCTCGCCGCCCCTGTTGTGGTCTGGGTCAAGACAGATCGTGAGTTTTTTTGTTGTTGATGTTGTTTTTTATTGGGGGTGTGGGGGCGTGAGGGGGCGGGGAGGCGGGGATGGGTTCATTATCATTATTTAACACCACGCAGTGGTGGTAATTCGATCTCTGAGAATATAAGATAAAAACGTATTCTTTCGCGCTATTAGAAAAATATATATTATATCATATTATACTATATTATAATGTAGTATGCTATAGTATATTATAGTATAGTAGGCTATATCTTCTTTTATTTTCTTTTTTTTCCTGCCCCATCATCTGCACCGTTTCAGTGGCATTACACTTCACGCCGCTCATTTAGATTCCCCCATACACGGCCACACCCGGGTTCGTCTGTCACAGTTCCAGCGTCGGCAGTCCGCAGGGAACCATCGTTGTTAGGTCGCCAGGAGGCCACACACCAGAGGAGACCCTGCACTGCTGCTGAGTTACTTCGGTGGTGTTCAGTGATGCCTGCTCTGATTTAACGTACTTAGGACACCACCTATTAAGCCCCCAACTAACGACAATAATGGCTTAGTCGCGGAGCCAGACTGAGAGAGCGTCCCTCCCAGAGTGGAGACAGGCTATATCATATTACATTGCATTACATTACAGTATGGTATAGTATAGTACTTCCAATGTTGGCCAAAGAGCATTTATCATTATCATTATTTAACACCATGTCGTGGTAATTCGATCTCTGAGAATATAAAATAAACGTATCCTTTCGCGCCATTAGGAAAAGATATTATATCATATCATATCATATCGTATAATATCGTAGTATAGTATAGTATAGTATAGTACTTCCAATGTTTGCCAAAGTCGTGCACCTCCTGTTCTTTAATTCTGTTTTGTTACACTTTTCATAATAAGCTGCAGTCTTACTCTACATCTCACTCTGTCTCTCAGTCTCTGTCTCTGTCTCAGTCTCCATCCCCCCTCTCTCTCACTCCCCCCTCTCTCTCTCTCTCTCCCTGTCTGTCTGTCTGTCTGTCTGTCTGTCTCTCTCTCTCTCTCTCTCTCTCTGTATATATATATATATATATATATGTGTGTGTGTGTGTGTGTGTGTGTGTGTGTGTGTGTGTGTGTGTGTGTGTGTGTGTGTGTGTGTGTGTGTGTGTGTGTGTACATGAGTATGATTATAGCGTGCTGGTGGTATTGACTATTCGCTAATCCCCTTCTGATAATGCACGCTGGTCATCATTTATGCACAAGCAAGCCAGAAGTGTTGTGAGTCAGGCTCTCGTAACGCTAATGGAGATATATCAGGTGAATCAATATGTGTGTTCAGATCAGCATTAGCACACTGTCAAAACACATACTTGTGCACGTGCCTGTGCGCGCGTGCACACACACACTCACATTCACACACACACATACACACACTCGCGCGCGTGCACTCTCGCACACATACACACATACACACGCGCGCACGCATACACACATATACATCTACACATTACACATCTACACATCTACACACACACACACACACACACACACACACGCACGCACGCGCGCGCACACACACACACACACACACACACACACACACACACACACACACACACAAGGACCGACGGACGGACGGACCGACCGACCGACCAACATACAGACAGACAGGCATACACACGA
>NC_134896.1:33955158-33957658 GCF_041734735.1 Babylonia areolata
AGAGCAGATGTTATTACAGTTACATTTTTAAATGGACTCTCGGCAGTCTGAAAGTAATCATTGCACGCTTCCAAAACCGTAGTTTCACCGGATTGTCTGCGACAGGCCTTAACTGCAGTGTTTCCGCTATAAGGTTTTCATTTTCTTTAAAACGTAGGTATAAAATGAACGGATCATATCTGCATTATCACGCAGCGTATTACGCAGAACGTGCTGCTGCTTTTGTATTAATTCGTTCTGCCATTTCTTGTAACTGTGTGTGTGTGTGTGTGTGTGTGTATGTGTGTGTGTGTGAGAGAGAGAGCGAATGTGTGTGCGTGTGTGTGTGAGAGAGAGAGAGTGTGTGTGTCTGTGTGTAAGAGAAGAGAGAGAGCGTGTGTGTGTGTGTGAATGTGTGTGTGAGTGAGTGAGTGTGTGTGTGTGTGTCTGAGTGTCTGTGTGAGAGAAAGAGAGAGTGTGTGTGAATGTGTGTGTGAGTGAGTGAGTGAGAGTGTGTGAGAGAGAGAGAGAGAGAGAGAGAGAGAGAGAGAGTTCAGTTTCGTTGTGCATTTTTTTCTGAAGCGAGAAGGAGAACAAGAAGAACTAGAAGAACCAAGAACAAGAAGAACTGAAAAAAGGGACAGAGAAAAAAAAAAAATCAAGTACAGGAGCAAAATACCAAAGCTGGCACCACACATTGTCTTGCCTCGGTAATCTTCTTCTCCCATGTTCAGAATCAATCGCCATCTCTCCCGTCTTCATCCAAAAAAAAAAAAAGACAACAAAATCGCTGGTGAGGCAGCTGTTTCGTCTGTGACTGCAGAGCCTTCCACACACCACCACCACCAACCTCCGCCCTCCCCCTCCTCCATCCCCACCACCACCCCCACACACACTCCTCTCTCCCACTTCCTCACCCTCTCCTCCCACATCCCTACTGACCAATATATATATATATATAGAGAGAGAGAGAGAGAGACAGTTATTGTGTGTGTGTGTGTGTCTGTCTGTCTGTTTGGTAGAACAGACAGACATAATTATGGTACAGCCAGAATAATGGAAAACCAGTCCCCCCGTCCCCCCCCCCCCCGCCACCCGATCCCCACCCAACCCACCCGAAAAAAGAGAGAGAGAAAAAATAAAAGAGAAAAACTGATACATACACACACACACACAAATGTAGTACAATGATATATCAATGCCCAACGAACTGAAGGACAGACACACAAACAGGCAGAGAGATGGACGGGCTGAAAGAAACACAGAAAGGAAGAAAGAAAGAAAAAAGGAAAGAAATATAGATAGATAGATAGATAGATAGATAGATAGATAGATAGATAGATAGATAGATAGATTGATAGATAGATAGATAGATAGATAGAAAGAAAGAAAGAAAGAAAGAAAGAAAGGAAGAAAGAAAAATATAGAGAAAAAAAGAAAAGAAAAACGGACCGACTAACCGACCGACTAAAGAAAAAGACACAACTATAGCATAACTGAAGTATAGTAAAGACGAAAGAGAGACAGAAAGAAAGAAAGAAAGAAAGAAAGAAAGAAAGAAAGACCGTCAGACCGACCAATCAACCGATCGACAAGCAGACAGGCAGAAACAACTACAGCACAGCTGAAGTTAGAAAAATGAAAAGAGAGAAGGAAAGAAAGAAAGGAAGAAAGAAAGGAGGAAGAAAAGAAGCCAAGACAAACAGAACAAAGCAATAAATAAGGAAACACACATCTTTTGGACGGGCGCAATAGCCGAGTGGTTTAGGCGTTAGACTTTCAATCTGAGGGTCCCGGGTTCGAATCACAGTAACGACGCCTGGTGGGTAAAGGATGGAAGATTTTTCCGATCTCCCAGGTCAACATAAAATTATGTGCAGACCTGCTAGTGCCTGAACCCCCTTCGTATATATACGCACGCAGAAGATCAAATACGCACGAGCCCCATTTGAGATGGCGATACTGTTCTATGTAAGCCTGCATATTATTATTATTATTATTATTATTAAATAGATAAATAAATAATGGAAAACAAAACATCCTGAATATATTTCAAAGATTTCTTTTTAAAGGGGGCGGGTGCGGGATGCGGGGGAGGGGGAGTGGGGGTGGGGGTTTGGAGGGGGAGGGGGTGTCAATGACGCCCATTTCAGTTCGGATTGACAGCTAGCTGTGATTCCTTCTTGCATGTATAATTTGAAGGTGTCGAACAAGAACAACGCTTGTAAGAGTTGCGACATTCTCCAGACTCTGACGAAGCTGGATGTTGAAAAAAAAAAAAAGAAAAAAGAAAAAAGAAAAAAAAAAAGTCCGCATCTTTCTTTTCTTTTGTTTTGTACGATTCCATCATGCATGAACCACGACAGAGTCATCGGCAAGTCGATGTTGGTCGTGTAACGGAAAGAAGAAGAAGAAGATACATTAAAAAAAAAAAAAAAAAAAAAAACGACAACCAAGCACGTCGAGCACAGTCCAGCAGGGGTGAGTCGCATGAGCGAACTTAGCGGAGCTAAGTTTGCTT
>NC_134896.1:33965158-33985158 GCF_041734735.1 Babylonia areolata
CATACACACATACAGCTTTATCCCTTATCCCCACCATCCTCTCAAAACGGATATCTCTACTGTGTGCTGTCAGTGGAAAAGCAAGCCCAAATTATTCGTGTAGTAGTGGGTCGAGTGACACAGAAAACGGGAAACTGAAAAAGAAAGAAAAAGAGAAAAAGAAAAAAAAGGGGGTTATCTTGAAGACAGGAGACAACCAGATGGATCAACTCCCACCACCACACAACCCACCCCCTCATCCCCCACTGCCCCCACCCACCCACCCCCGGCCCTTACCCCCACCCCCCCCACCCCCACCCACCCACCCACACACACAACATAGCACTGCCTGCATGACACTTATCTCAGCTACGACTCTTGTGTCCTAAACTGTCTGTTGGGGATAGGGGGCGGGGGGGGGGGGGGTGGAGGGAGGGAGGGACGGGGGGAATGGTGGGTGGGGGGGGTGGGTCGTCGGAATGGAGGGTTGCGGGAGTGTGGGCGCGGGCGGGGGGTTGGGGGGGGAGCCCAATACACTGGCAACTGTATAGTCCAGTAATACCATACCATCAACATTCAACCTCCTCGTGTGAGGTCATCGCTTCAAGAATTATTTCACTTCTGTTCAAGTTCTGCAGCGCCTTACATAACCATCGCAAACAGTTTTAATGAAATAAAATTCAATTAAAAAAAAAAGGGGGGGGGATGGAAAAGTTCTTACTGATATTGGAACAGAGTGTGTATAATCATGTGCAACTGAGCTGAAATGGTATGTTCAGTGTTTGGTTTTTTGGGGGTTTTTTGTTCATCTTTGCCAGTAAATGCGATATCAATGTGTTTATAAAAGACATTTTATACCGACCAAACCTAGAAAGCTGGACTTACAACGGAATTGTTAATGTTAGTATTTTATTTGCTGTTGTTAGTTAGTTATTCTCATTGATTTATAGATAGATAGATAGATAGATAGATAGATAGATAGATAGATCTCTCTCTCTCTCTCTCTCTCTCAGTAAGTACTCAGGCATTCATATCCCTACAAGGCTATACTTTGATGCAGTTTTTTTTTGGTTTTTTTAGAATCTTCCTGACAGCAAAGCCCCCTAAAAAAAAAAATTAAAAAAAACAACTCTGCTGTGTACTACAATGCGCATTAAAAAAAAAAATAAAAAAAAAATTAAAAAAACACCGGCTGCTCAAAGATTACAACAAAACTCTTGTGCTTTTCTGTTTGACTGACGCTGTTACTGAAACCGCACAGATACAAGGACCTGTGGTTAAAAAAAATTCGGTGACTCTGACAGAACACGGCGGAACAGAAACGACAAGACAATGGAGACAAGATGGTGGATTAGGAAGCCAGACAATGATACAGACAGGACAGTGAAAGACAGCGAGAGAGAGAGAGAGGTGTGGGCGGGGAGAGAAAGAGATGGTGGGAGGGAGTGGGAGAGAGGGCTAGGAGATAGAGACGGGGGGGTGTAAGGGAGGGGAGGGAGAGTAAGAAAGAGATAATGAAGAAAAACAGAGAGAGATGGAGAAGAGGGAGAGGAAAGGACAGAGAGAAAGAGAGAGAGGTGCGGGGGGTGGAGAGAAAGAGATGGTGGGAGGGAGTGGGAGAGAGGGCTAGGAGATAGAGACGGGGGTGTAAGGGAAGAGAGGGAGAGTAAGAAAGAGATAATGAAGAAAGAGAGAGAGAGATGGAGAAGAGGGAGAGGAAAAGACACAGAGAGAGAAAGAGATGTGTGGGCGGGGAGAGAAAGAGACGGTGGGAGGGAGTGGGAGAGAGGGCTAGGAGATAGAGACAGGGGTGTAAGGGAGGAGAGGGAGAGTAAGAAAGAGATAATGAAGAAAGAGAGAGAGATGGAGAAGAGAGAGAGGAAAGGACAGAGAGAAAGAGAGAGAGGTGTGGGCGGGGAGAGAAAGAGATGGTGGGAGAGAGGGCTAGGAGATAGAGGGGGTGTAAGGGAGGGGAGGGAGAGTAAGAAAGAGATGATGAAGAAAGAGAGAGAGAGATGGAGAAGAGGGAGAGGAAAGGACAGAGAGAAAGAGAGAGAGGTGTGGGCGGGGAGAGAAAGAGACGGTGGCAGGGAGTGGGAGAGAGGGCTAGGAGATAGAGACGGGGGGAAGGGGGGGGGGGGTAAGGGAGGGGAGGGAGAGTAAGAAAGAGATAATGAAGAAAGAGAGAGAGATGGAGAAGAGGGAGAGGAAAGGACAGAGAGAGAGAGAGAGAGAGAGAGAGAGAGGTGGGCGGGGAGAGAAAGAGACGGTGGGTGGGAGTGGGAGAGAGGGCTAGGAGATAGAGACGAGGGGGGGGGATAAGGGAGGAGAGGGAGAGTAAGAAAGAGATAATGAAGAAAGAGAGAGAGATGGAGAAGAGGGAGAGGAAAGAACAGAGAGAAAGAGAGAGAGGTGTGGGCGGGGAGAGAAAGAGACGGTGGGGGGGCGAGTGGGAGAGAGGGCTAGGAGATAGAGACGGGGGGGGGGTAAGGGAGGGGAGGGAGAGTAAGAAAGAGATAATGAAGAAAGAGAGAGAGATGGAGAAGAGGGAGAGGAAAGAACAGAGAGAAAGAGAGAGAGGTGTGGGCGGGGAGAGAAAGAGACGGTGGGGGGGCGAGTGGGAGAGAGGGCTAGGAGATAGAGACGGGGGGGGGGGGGGTAAGGGAGGGGAGGGAGAGTAAGAAAGAGATAATGAAGAAAGAGAGAGAGATGGAGAAGAGGGAGAGGAAAGGACAGAGAGAGAGAGAGAGAGATGGAGGAAGAAAGAGAGGAAGAGGGATGAGAGAGGGGGAAGACAGGGAGGGATTCAAGATTCAAGATGGTTCATCCAATTAAGGCCATAGCCTCAGCCATGTGAAGAACACAGAATTCTACATGTGTCATTGCACTTGGTAATAACTATAAACAACGCAACGTCTTTCACAACAAACTAGCAGAGGGAGAGGAATAGAGAGATATATATATAGAGAGAGAGAGAAAAAAGAGAGGAAGAGAGAGGGAAGGACAGAGAGAGGGTTGGGGGGGGGGTTGGGGAGATGGGGGGGGGCAGAGAGAGGAGAGGGAAACAGACAGACAGACAGACAGACATGAATAGAGAGTGACAAATGAAAGGAACTGGAGAGGGAAAAAAAAAGGGATGGTGGGGAGAGAGGAAGAGAAGGGGGACGAAGGAAAGTTAAGAAGAAAGAAAGAAAGAATGAATGAAAGAAAGAAAGAAAGAAAAAAGAAGGGGGAGGAGGAGCAGGTGGATAATGGAGGCGGAGAAAGTAATGGATGAGAAAGAAGAGGAGGAGGAGGAAGATGAGAAGGAGGAGGAGGAGCAGGTGGATAATGGAGGCGGAGAAAGTAATGGATGAGAAAGAAGAGGAGGAGGAGGAAGATGATGAGAAGGAGGAGGAGCAGGTGGATAATGGAGGCGGAGAGGTAATGGATGAGAAGAAGGAGGAGGAGGAGCAGGTGGATAATGGAGGCGGAGAAAGCAATGGATGAAAAAGAAGAGGAGAAGGAGGAGGAAGATGAGAAGGAGGAGGAGCAGGTGGATAATGGAGGCAGAGAAAGTAATGGATGAGAAAGAAGAGGAGGAGGAGGAAGAGGAGGAGGAGGAGGAGGAGGAGGAGCAGGTGGATAATGGAGGCGGAGAGGTAATGGATGAGAAGGAGGAGGAGGAGGAGGAAGAGGAGGAGGAGGAAGAGGAAAAGGAGGAGGAGGAGGAGCAGGTGGATAATGGAGGCAGAGAAAGTAATGGATGAGAAAAAGGAGGAAGAGGGGGAGGAGGAAGAGGAACAGGAGGAGGAGGAGCAGGTGGATAATGGAGGCGTAGAAAGTAATGGATGAGAAGGAGGAGGAAGAGGAGGAAGTTGAGGAGGAGCAGGTGGATAATGGAGGCGGAGAAAGTAATGGATGAGAAGGAGGAGGAAGAGGAGGAAGTTGAGGAGGAGCAGGTGGATAATGGAGGCGGAGAAAGTAATGGATGAGAAGAAGGAGGAGGAGGAGGAAGAGGAGGAAATGAAGAAGGAGGAAGAGGACGGGCAGAAGAAACAGAAGGAGGAGGAGGAGGTGGTGGAGGTGAAGGAAGACAACAACAACAACACAACAACAACAACAACACAACAACAAGAGAAATCAAAATACAGAACCACACGTTGAAAGTGATCTGGGGTGGACAAGAGGACAGACAGAAAAAGACACAGGCAGAAAGAGACAGACATACAGACAGAGAGAGACAGAGAGCGAGAGAGAGTCTGTGTGCGTATGTCTGTTTGTCACATGCACACTCGCACATACATGTTATTTGTGTATGTATGTGTGTGTGTGTGTGTGTGTGTGTGTGTGTGTGTGTGTGTGTGTGTGTGTGTTGTGTGTGAGTCTGCCACTTTGTGTCAGCAGCAGTCAATGTTCCATCCTCTCTCTCTCTCTCTCTCTCTCTCTCTCTCTCTCTCTTTGCTTTCTTTCTTTCTCTGTGGTGCGATGTGTGTTGTGTGTGTGTTTGTTTCTTTCAATTTGTTCATTTTTTTGCCTGTGCATTTTACTAACACCATGCTTATGCCTGTATGCCGTGTGTGTGTGTGTGTGTGTGTGTGTGTGTGTGTGTGTGTGTTCGACATTGTAATGGGTCAGAAGGCCTACAGTTCTCAGTTCCTCAGTTCTCTCTCTCTCTCTCTCTCTCTCTCTCTCTCTCTCTCTCTCTCTCTCTCTCTTAAATTTTGTCTTAATTTTTTTTAGTTGAAGACCAGATTCAGCTTCACCACATTGTCTTTTATGTTTCTTTCGCGTGTACCCCTCATCTCTGTGGTTGAACTGAAGTCGGGAGGATAGTGTCACTGGTCACGATTTTGTCTGGGTGTCTCTCGACCCTTTCAAAGTGCAGAATTTCTCTGATGATGATGCGTGCGTGTCTGAGGGTGTCACTGAAAAGAAAGCTGTATTGTATGAAAAATGCTGGGTATTTTCGTACCATGTAAGAATAAGCTTGCTGTATCGACTGGACATTTCGAAACTTTTTTTTTATGAGTTAGTTAGTTAGTTAGCTAGTTAGCTAGTTAGTTAGTTAGCTAGCTAGCTAGCTACCTAGTTAGCTAGTCAATCAGTCAGTCAGTTAGTTAGTTGGTTGGTTGGTTGGTTGGTTGGTTGATTGGTTGGTTGGTTAGTTAGTTAGCTGGTCGGTCGGTTGGTGAGTAAGTGAGTGAGTGAGTGAGTGGGTTGGTTGGTTGGTTGGTTGTAATTAGATGGTTAGTTTGTTGGTGAGTGAGTGATTGAGTGGGTGAGTGTGTGAGTGTGTGAGTGAGTGAGTGAGACAGTCAGTTAGTTAGCTGGTTAGTTAGTTTATTTATTTACTTATTTCTCATCAACAAAAAATTTCCAGTCGTTCTGGCACCTCTTTTGCTGTTGCAGTAAGTCTCCAGGACGGTTCCAGGCAGGCGCTTACACATTGCCTCACGTTCACCTGAAAGGTATTTTAGTATCTTTTCCTATGATCCTTCGTTTTCTTGTGGGTTTGTTTTGTTGGTTGTTTTTGTTGTTGTTGTTTTTTTGGGGGGGTTGTTTTTTGGGTTTTTTTAATTGCCTTTTCCTTCCCATTTTGCGTGCAATTTTAATGTTTTGCACTGCAAAACTTTTGTGTTCTGATGTGTTGTGCTGTGCTGTGCTGTGTTGTGTTGTGTCTGCATCTGCTTCTGTGTCTGTGTCTATCTGTGCTGTTGTGTTGTGATGTGTTGAATTGTGTTGTGCTGTGCTGTGCTGTGTTGTGTTGTACTGTGCTGTGCTGTGCTGTGCACACAAACACACACACACACACACACACACACACAGATATATATATATATATGTGTGTGTGTGTGTGTGTGTGTGTGTGTGTACAGTTATATATACATACACGCACCTTTCGTCTCAAATCACACATGTGAATGCACGTTAAGATGGAGAACACACACACACACACACACACACACACACACACACACACACATCCCCACCCTCCTCCCACGTGCCCACCCCCCCTCCCCCAACCCAAACCCCCACCCTCTCCCTGGATCACACACCTTCTCCACCCCCACCCTCCCCTCCCTTCCCCGCCTTTCCACCCAGACTCGCCCGAGGGAGAAAGAAAGTGACCCACATCACATCACACGTGTAATAAACAGCAAGCAAACAAGCCAGCTCTGGAGTTCAGTCACCTTTCAGCCCAGACAGTAGTAGTAGCAGCCAACCTCGCTATTCCCTTGCTGTTGAAAAAGAAATGGGAGGTTGTTCTTCTTTGAAGGCTAGCCGTCACTGAACCTTGCCCCGCCCGCCCCTCACGAGTTCTGGGAAAGTAAAATCCCAATTGCGTTTGGGGGGCGGAGGGGACCCAGGTGGGGTTGCGGTCAGTGCTGACTTGTCGAAGAATAACCCCCCCACCCCACCCCCCACCCCTGACCCCCCCACCCGGTCGGTCATTCCAGGATAGTTTATGTTCAACACAGACCAAGGAGGAAGGTGGCAGAATGGTTAAGACGCTCATCTGCGCGCAAAATTTATACAGAATCCGTGAGGGTCTGGGTTCGAATCCCGCTCTCGCCCTTTCTAAGTCCCAAGTTTGACTTGGAAAAAATCAAAGTGAGCGTCTAGTCATTCGGATGAGACGATAAACCGAGGACCCGTGTGCAGAACACACTTGACTAGGCGCACTAGAGAAAGAACCCATGGCAATGAGAGTGTTGTCCTCTGGCAAAATTCTCTGTAGAAGAAATCGTTTCTGACAGGTACACACGTACTCAAGGCCTGGCGAAGCGCATTGGGTTGGGTTATGCTGCTGCTGGTTAGGCATCTGCCTAGCAAGATGTGGTGTCGCATATATCTATGGATTTGTCCATTCGAACACGCTGCGACACCACACCGGCCGTATTACCCACTTCCGCTCACTGAAAGCCTTCGTCCCTTCCCTCAGAGCGACTGTAACCTCCTTACTCCCCACCCCAATCCCCTCTCTCACACACGCCCCCCCTCCCCCCCCCCCCCCCCCCCCCTCAGCCTCCACACACCCTCTCTTTCTCTCCTCCTCCTCCTCTCTTCCTCCTCCTCCTCTCTTTCTCTCCTCCTCCTCTCTTTCTCTCCTCCTCCTCCTCTCTTCCTCCTCTCTTTTTCTCCTCCTCCTCCTCTCTTCATCCTCCTCCTCTCTTTCTCTCCTCCTCCTCCAACTCTCTCCCTCCTCCTCCTCCTCCCTTTCTCTCCTCCTCCTCCTCTCCTCCTCCTCTCTTCCTCCTCTCTTCCTCCTCTCTTCATCCTCCTCCTCTCTTCATCCTCCTCCTCCTCTCTTTCTCTCCTCCTCCTCCTCTCTTCATCCTCCTCCTCCTCTCTTCCTCCTCCTCCTCTTCTCTTCCTCCTCCTCTCTTCCTCCTCCTCCTCTTCTCTTCCTCCTCCTCCTCTCTTCCTCCTCCTCCTCTCTTCCTCCTCCTCTCTTTCTCTCCTCCTCCTCCTCTCTTCCTCTCCTCCTCCTCTCTTCCTCCTCCTCCTTTCTTTCTATCCTCCTCCTCCTGCTCCTCTCTTCCTCCTCCTCCTCCTCTCTTTCTCTCCTCCTCCTCCTCCTCTTTCTGTGTCAGCTAACTTTTCAATCCTGCCCTCCACACCAACCCAACGTTGTTGTTGTTTTTGTTGGTGTGTTTTTTTTCTCCCCCCCCCGCCCCCCAACCCAACCCCACCCCCTCATTCTGTGACGCTAACCACACATCCAGGCGTTGTTGGCCACCACAAATACATCACAGCCTGTTTTCCACTGTCCGAGTTTCTGTTTTTTTCTTGGTCAACGTTCCTCGCGAGTTCCTTCTTGGAGCCAGCGCTGTTGTTAGTTTGAGACAGACAGATCGTTTGAGCTGATGCGACCGCTCAAATAAAAGCAAATATATGATAATCGTAATAAGTATCATAATATATATATATATATATATATATATATATATATATATATACACATATATATAATGTGTATGTTTGCATGCATGTGTGAGTGTTTGTGTATGTGGGGGGGGGGGGGGGGGGCGTGCGCGCGCACATATATGTGTATGTAAACGTATATATATATATATATATATATATACATATATATATATATATATATACATATATATATATATATATATATATACATGCATGTGTGTGTGTGGAGAGAGAGAGAGAGACAGAGACAGAGAGAGAGAGAGAGAAAGAAATAGAGAGAGAGAGAGAGCGACAGACAGACAGACAGTTGTTTTCTCCCTCTCTACGTCAATGTCTTTGTCTGTCTGTCTGTCTGTCACGTCTGTCTGTCTGTCTGTCTGTCTGTCTGTCTCTCTCTCTCTCTCCGTGAATCAAATTATGGTGCTTAAAGGCCCGCCGACCATTAACTTGATTCACAGACCATGCGATTAAGGATAAGGAAGAAATGAAAGAGAACCACTGCTCTTTAATGTTGTAATTATCAAATCTAACTTTACCTGGGCGACAGCAATAAATAATGTAAAAAGAAATAAACGACGACGACTGCGAAAATCAATAACAACATCATTTCTCTAAAATCAGATGTTTCTTTGAGCTCCATTAATGAAAACGTGTGAGTGTGTGTGTGTGTGTGTGTGTGTGTGTGTGTGTGTGTGTGTGTGTGTGTGTGTGTGTGTGTGTGTGCTCGCGCGCGCGCGCGTGCGCGTGTATCTATCTGTTGATGACAACACACGACCTTCACACACACACACACACACACACACACATACAGAGCGGATCTGGCCATCGTATGTACATGCTCAATATCGCATCAGTGGAAGGAATGCCTTGTGGTAATGCGTCCGTCTAGGAAGCGAGAGAACCTGAGCGCACTGGTTCGTATCACACCGGCAGTCGCCAGTATTTTTCACTAGACCTTGAGCGGTTGCCTGCTGGACTCTAGTCATTCGGATGAGACGATAAACCGAGGTCCCATGTTCAGCATGCACTTAGCGCACGTAAAAGCACACACGGCAACAGAAAGGATGTCCCTGGCAACGTTCTGTAGAAAAATCCACTTCGATATGAAAACAAAAAAAATCGCAGGCAGGAAAAAATAAACAACTGGCTCTCTCAGTGTAGGGACGTGCTTTCCCTGAGGAGAGAAGCCCGAATTTCAGACAAGAGAAATCTGTTGTGACAAAAGAGTAATACAATGCAGTACAATACAATGCAATACAGTACAATACAATACAACAGATTCCCTTCCGAACATCTGTGACTTACGATGTATTCTCGTCACATGGTCCGGAAACCCTTAAAGCGTTATTTCAAATGGGATGGTTTCAGTCCTGTCCTTATCCAACCCAACTGGATTTGATTTTCGCAAAAGATGAAAAAGAGAAGAAAAAAAAACAAAAAAAAACTCTTATTGGCGTAAATTTCTAATTCATAATGTAGCCACGTGCTTAGCTTCAGACTGTTTCAGATAGCGCTCTTAGGCTTCAGATAATGCTTCACGCACAAACTGAATAGCAGACGACATTTTCGCAACTAACCCGCCGGCCTTCAGACTGTGTGACGCCCTACATATTCCCTAATCATCTATTAAATCAAGTCTCTGAATTGTTCACTGCAATATTATATGTGTTGTGCTTACACACTTTAATCAGTTAGAAGCGTGCTTGATTTTAGCTTAATCGTTCGTCAGTCTAAAGATTTCAACTGACGCAAAGCCGCTTACGTCATTTTGTCCTTCTCGCCAGACAACCTACTCCTCGACCAGCGTCTTGTCGCGGTACGCTATTGGCTGAGCTGGAATCTGTGTTTCTGATGCAGCGTATTTAATTAATATCTCTTTTGTCGAATCAGTAAAATATAAGTATTATATACTGGTAGAATCGTCGCAATTCCATCTTTAAATCTATTCCATGTATGTTTGCATACGTTAAATTGATTTAACGCAGTTTGTAATTTTCAGCGACGAGCTCGTTAAAACTGACCCTTTTCAGGTGACTTAAATTAAGATTATAAATTCATCTTAAATAATCAACACTTAATTTTATACTCATTATAAAGTAGCTTTTGAGCTCTATCTTTTGCGACTTATCCGACGTAAATCGGTTCCGGAATCATTTAGAAATCTATCATTGAACACCTTGTAACTAACACAGTTCTTGTCGGATTTGGCCTGATTTGAGCCGATCTGCTTTTCAGCACAAGCGATTGTCTTTGCAGTCCGCTTAACTTGCATAAGAAGCGACAGAGCGTGGTCAGTGTTCAAACAACTCCAACCGAACAAACGTGACCTTAAGGGTGTAGACGCCAATAGGAGGAGTTTGTATTATACTCCATGTTTGGTGATACATATACTTACATAAACTGATGCAAACTAGGCCTATTGGTTTGCTCTGCTTGGCCAAATTTCGCGCGGCTAACAGTGAAAAGACGCCCCTCTTTGTCTGGCCCGCTCTTAGCCAATCAAACGCCTCTAACAGCTATAAGCGCTGAATCATTCCCTTTGGCCAAGGCTCTCCACGCCATCTTGTCACGTTAAACTCCAACAACGCGTCAGTGTTCACTTCCTGCCTGGTCAGTTTCTGACTAGAGAGCCTGCTCTCTCTCTCTCTCTCTCTCTCTCCCTCTCTCTCTCTCTCTCTTGCTGCGTCGCAAGTGTGTGTGCGTTTGTCGTGTATGTTCCCACAACGGCTGACATCTCGCTACGTATCACTGCACTGTCTTCTGTTTTATCTCTTCTCCTTTATGTCTTCCTCTTAGTTCTTCTCTACATAACTATTGTAAGTAAAGCAATAGAAAATACCCATTTGTGACTGGCCTCTATATGTGCCTGTCCTGTGCGCGGGAATTCTTGTCTATCCTTTCATACAGTAAATCATCAAAATCAATCCTTAGTTAGTTCTTTTGTACCGTCCCCTGATAAACCACTCGGTTCAGTACACGGCTGCGGAGTATGGCTGCCTACATGGCTGGGTAAAAACGGTCATACACGTAAAAGCCCAGTCGTGTACATACGATTGAACCAACCAACGTTGCAGCCAATGAACGAAGAAGAAGAAAAAGAGGAAGAACCTTCGCCATCCTAAGTCAGGTGACATATTCACACACTGGATGGAGCGAAGAAATCAGGTGTAAAAAAAAAAAATTAAAAAAAAACAAAAACGAAGCATGTAGTGCTGTGAAACTTTAGCATCATGCTAAGATCAATTTTTGTGCAATCTCCACCATCTACTTGCCACGTACTTGAAAAAGATAAAAAAATTACCTGAGGAATCACCTTGGTCCAAGAACGACCGAAAACTGAGAGCAGAGATGAACCTTTATAGATAGATTGAATACACTGGTCCACATGTAGACTATTCGGCGTTCCAGGATCCGTTAAATCGTTGACAGTGTATACTAACTTTTGCGTAAATTCCCCCCCTCAAAAAAAAAAAAAAAAAAAAAAAAAGTTGGGGGGTAGGCGTTTTATTGGGTACTTCACTCTTTGCGAGGGTCTATTCCCTTACTTAGGTTCACCACACAGTACTGGCTGGGCTGGTAGTGAGAACACCCAACGGCTACTGAATGAAAGAAGACACTGTGACATGGAGCAAACATCGGATGCTCTTACTTGGGTTTGAAATAACACATCGACATTTCCTGCAGGCGTTCGATTGTTTCTTCTTTTTTTTTCTTCTTTTTCTTCTAGTTTTTTTTTTTTTTTTTTTTTTTTTTTTTTATCTCCGGCTCTCAATCCGTACTGCCTTCTAAAGCGAAACGGTCACAAATAGAAAACTTAGTGAATTATCATCAATTCGTGATAGTGTTTTACTGTTGGTTTCTGTTGTTGTTGCTGCTGTTGTTGTTGTCGTTGTTGTTGTTAATCGTATTTGAAAGTTTGCAGATTATTTTACCCTATCCACAGTTTTAAACCCAAAATGGGGAAGTGGGCATATACTTGATACATGGCATTCACAAAGCAGTTTACAGTAATTAGACACCTGGTCTGGTGGCAAACCTCTTATTCAAATGGCAAAAGGTCTGTTTTGGCAGAGTTGGTCACTGTATTTCCAATCGCGGAAAAGGGACGGCAGCCAACAAACCAGCATCAGCTTACACATGTGACCGCTGCGACAGAGACTCTCTCTCTCTCGCATAGGTCTCTACAGTCACAGGCGAGGCTGCTTGATCCAAGCAGACAGCCTAATCAGACATTAGGTCGGATATACTCTATCCATGGTCAGCCATGACCGAAGGAGGCGTGGACAACCTGCAGCAGACATGGACAACCCTTTCCTGACTCTTCCTTTGCGAAACTAAGCCATGAAACATTGATCACACACACACACACACACACACACACACACACACACACACACGTGTGTGTGTGTGTGTGTGTTTGTGTGTGTGTGTGTGTGTGCATAGATATATATATATATAGAGAGAGAGAGAGAGAGAGAGATATGTGCGTGTGTGTGCATGTATGTGTGTGTATGCGCGCGCGCGCGCACGCGTGTGTGTGTGTGTGTGTGTGTGTGTGTGTATGTACACATATGTATGTATATATGTATGTATGTATGTATATAAGTTGGCTCGTCGGTGGATAAAACGTTTTTTTTAAAAATCTGTGTAAAAAAAAACAAAAAAAACCCAACAAACAAATGAATTAATATTGTTCGGACTAGTTTTCAATTATCGATCTTTAGACCAGCAGGCTATAAATATCGTAGCCCACAAGCTTCGTGAAGTCATCGATACACCATCCGACACGCAGCAAAAAGTTTTCTTCTTCTTCTTCTTCTGCGTCTGTGGATTGCAGCTCCCACGCAGACTCGTATGTGCGACTGGGTTTTTACGTGCTGTCTTGCAGCGCAGTTAATAACACAGTGTCCGTTCATTTTAGTAAAGTTGAGTCCCAGGGGGTGGGAAAAACACACTCCAATTTGTGACAAAATAGCAAAACTGATCTGAACATTTGTCAGACAGAAAGAGAAAGAAAGAGAGAGAGAGAAAGGAGAGGGAAGATGAAGACAAAGATAGAACACACACACACACACACACACACACACACACACACACACACACACACACACACACACGCACGCACGCACGCACGCACGCACGCAGACGGAGGCACTGACTCAGAGACAAGAAACAGGCCAAACACCAGACAACTTCACTTGCGAAGATTCCATTGACGAAACACAGACATCAAAGGATTCCCAATTTTCTCAATTTAGCATCTTGAAATAAGATTTTGACTTTCACTCACGCGCACGTACTCACGTATACACACGCCTGCGCGCCCAAACATACACACACACGCCTGCGCGTATGCATGCATGCATTCACACACACACACACACACACACACACACACACACACACACACACACACACACACACACACACAAAGAGAGAGAGAGAGACAGAGACAGATAGAGACACAGAGACAGACAGGCAAAGAGAAACAGACTGGGGAGAGAGGCAGAAACAAATACAGAGAGAGACACAGACAGACAGAGAAAGAGAGAGAGGGGCAGATAAAGACACAAAGAGAGGCAGAGAACAGACAGACACAGACAGACGCACAGATAAACAGATATATACAGAAACAGAAACACAGAGAAACACAGAAAGAAAGAGACAGACAGAGAGAGAGAGAGATACGGATACGGATAGTTTATTCAATAAAGGCCATGGCCCTTCATGAAGGGGGTACAGTGAATCAACATTCAAAATCAAAATCTTACAAATTACAAAAGTAAATGATAACTGCAAATGATAATCCACAAATTGGATAATGCAAAACTGATAATAATTAACTACATAATACACTGCGAAACGTAAAAGCCTTATATAAGTAAATAGCAAACTGTTTTATAATAGTTTCGTTTGTTAATGACATAAGCATGGCAAGTCGAAATAAAGTAGGGTGTCTATAATATTTTTGTGGAATCAACTTATGTCTGAGGTCATTCAAAGCAGGGCAACACAACACAAAGTGAAGTTCGGTTTCTTCAGCACGTCTGCATAAAGGACAACTAAGATCAGAGACACTGGACTTTCGATAACAATAATGAGAGAGAGAGAGAGAGAGAGAGAGAGACAAAGAGACAGAGAGAAAAGAGAAAGATAATGATTACGATAACGAATTTGTTTAATGAGGGAATTGGAATAAGCATCCATGCTTCTTTACATCCAGACTTTTGGGCAAGAAATTCAAAATTCATATTCACAGAAGACAGAAAACCCAAACAGCCCAAACTCACATTCACAGACAGAAAACCCAAACAGCCCAAACTCACATTCACAGACAGAAAACCCAAACAGCCCAAACTCACATTCACAGACAGAAAACCCAGACAGCCCAAACTCACATTCACAGACAGAAAACCCAGACAGACCAAAACTCACACTCACAGAAGACAAAAACCCAGACAGCCCAAACTTACATTCACAGACAGAAAACAGCCCAAACTCACATTCACAGACAGAAAACCCAGACAGCCCAAACTCACATTCACAGACAGAAAACCCAGACAGACCAAAACTCACACTCACAGAAGACAATAACCCAGACAGCCAAAACTCACATTCACAGACAGAAAACCCAGACAGACCAAAACTCACATTCACAGAAGACAAAAACCCAGACAGCCAAAACTCACATTCACAGACAGAAAACCCAGACAGACCAAAACTCACATTCACAGAAGACAAAAACCCAGACAGCCAAACTCACATTCACAGGCAAAAACCCAAACAACCTTCTTCTTCTTGTTCGTTCGTGGGCTGCAACTTCTACGTTCACTCATGTACACGAGTGGGCTTTTACGTGCATGACCGTTTTTACCCTGCCATGTCATACTCCGTATTCAGGGGTACCCAAACAACCAAAACTCACATTCACAGACAGACACCCAGACAGAAACCCAGACAGCCCAAAACTCACATTCACAGAAAACCGAAAACCCAGACAGCCAAAACTCACATTCACAGAAGACAAAAAACCCAGACAGCCCAAAACTCAGATTCACAGACAGAAACCCAGACAGGCAAAACACACATTCACAGACAGAAATGCAGACAGCCAAAACTCACATTCACAGACAGAAACACAAACAGCCAAAACTCACATTCACAGACAGACACCCAGATGGCCCAAAACTCACATTCACAGACAGAAACCCAGACAGACAGACAGAAACCCAGACGGCCCAAAACTCACATTCACAGACAGAAACCCAGACAGACAGAAACCCAGACGGCCCAAAACTGACATTGACAGACAGAAAACCCAGACAGACAGAAAGCCCAAACAGCCCAAAACTCACATTCACAGACAGAAACCCAGACAGCCAAAACTCACATTCACAGACAGAAGCACAGACAGCCAAAACTCACATTCACAGACAGAAACACAGACAGCCAAAACTCACATTCACAGACAGAAGCACAGACAGCCAAAACTCACATTCACAGACAGAAACACAGACAGTCAAACTCACATTCACAGACAGAAGCACAGACAGCCAAAACTCACATTCACAGACAGAAGCACAGACAGCCAAAACTCACATTCACAGACAGAAACACAGACAGTCAAACTCACATTCACAGACAGAAGCACAGACAGCCAAAACTCACATTCACAGACAGAAATCCAGACAGTCAAACTCACATTCACAGACAGAAAACCCAGACAGTCAAACTCACATTCACAGACAGAAGCACAGACAGCCTAAACTCACATTCACAGACAGAAACCCAGACAGCCAAAACTCACACTCACAGACAGAAATGCAGACAGCCAAAACTCACATTCACAGACAGAAACCCAGACAGCCAAAACTCACATTCACAGACAGAAACCCAGACAGCCCAAAACTCACATTCACAGACAGAAATCCAGACAGACAGACACCCAGACGGCCCAAAACTGACATTGGCAGACAGAAACCCATACAGACAGAAACCCAGACAGCCCAAAACTGACATTAACAGACAGAAAATTCAGACAGACAGACAGAAACCCAGACGGCCCAAAACTCACATTCACAGACAGAAATCCAGACAGACAGACACCCAGACGGCCCAAAACTGACATTGGCAGATAGAAACCCATACAGACAGAAACCCAGACATCCCGAAACTCACATTCACAGACAGAAACCCAGACAGACAAACAGAAAACCCAGACAACCCCCCAAAAAAAAACAACTCACGTTCTCACAGGCGTTGCACTGCGCCGCACACATGTGACCAATCAGCGTCGTGCCCTCAGCCTCGGCACCCCACCGGCGGGGCGGGGTCGGGTCCGTGGTTACGTTGTCGACGACGTTTCCGACGGTACGACGGTTCCGTAAATCTCTGGCGGCCACCATCTCCCCAGACCACGTCACCAGCATCATCAGCAACACGCACAACATCCAGAACCAGACGCTGACATGGGTCGACGGCGACAACGACGACGATGACGACGACGAAAGTGGTGATGATGATGATGATGATTTTGTGAAGAATATCTGCACCATTGTTTCCCCCCCAAAAGAAGTACGGGGAGAGAGAAAAAAAAATCGCCAAATCCTCGTGAAATGAATTATCGAGTTAAAAACACCACCCGCACGGTTGTTGGGGGGGGAGGTTTAGGATATACGCCTCATCGCCGCGACGACGAACGGTTCCACGCGGAGACTCGGTACTTCTGGTGTTCTTGCACGGGACTGAGGAATGAGCATGGTGTTTTCTACGATTCCACGGTGAAGGGGTAGTGGTGGTGGTGGATAGGAGTTGGGGTGGTGGGCAGGTAGGTAGGGTGTGTGTATATGGGTGCGTGGGTGGGTGGGTGCGTGGGAGTTACTTCGCCCGAGCAGCAACGTTGGGGTCGGTGGTGGTGGTGGTGGTGGTGGCAGCGTGGTTCATGGGAACGTGTCACATTGATGATCACCTTCCTTCCTTTGGAGATCTGAAACGTAAAGGAATGGGTTTCCCTTATATACGTACATATACCAGCAGCAGCAACAACAACAACATCAATAATAATAACATTAACAATAACAATCATAATCATAATGACAAATATTTAGTGAAATACGAAATGCACGTCAGTACAACCTGTCTCAAGGTTTGTTGTTGCTGTTGTTGTTGTTCTCGTTGTTGTTGTTGTTGTTGTGTTTTCGCATTTAAAATTTTCAGGAATCAACGAAGAAGACGACCTTTTACATAGCAATAGTGTGGTGGGTATTAATTTGTCAACAGAGTTGTGTGACAGGGGGGGAAATGTAAATACAAAATGGAGAAAAAATGTACGCCATTTCTATTCAAGAATACATCAATGAAAGTGGTTTTTTGATGCAGATGGGATTTTTGGTGTGTGTGTGTGTGTGTGTGTGTGTGTGTGTGTGTGTGTGTGTGTGTGTGTTTAAATATCAAATAAGAGTTGATTTCGATCCTGTGACGTTTTTCATTTTGTCCGAAACTACGACTGTATATCTAAATTCACTTCTTTTTTTTTTAAGAAACATAGGCCTACGTATCATTTCTTGCCATTGTAATTTGTATCTATCAATAACATTTTTAAGCCATCTATTTTTCTCCGTTCTTCACAACGATTTATTTTTGCTCTTTATAGAGACCGATGTTAACGATAAAACCTGATACAAACAAAAACAGTTGGGCATCAGATCTTGTTATAATTTTTTGTTTTGTTTTGTTTTGCTTTTCAAGTATGCAGTCGGGGGAAAAAGTGCACATGTTAAATTTAGTGATTTTTCTTTTCTTTTTTTTTTTAATATCTTATGAACCGACAATTATTCGTTGTGCGTGCGTTGCGTGAGAGAGGGAGAGAGAGAGAAGAGTCTGCGTGCTGTTGTGGTTGTTGTCGTTGTTTTGTTTGTTTTGTTGGGAGGTGGGGGGGGGGGGGTTCTACCTTACTTCTCGAGTTTATCAACCATGAAAATTAAAGAACAAACACAGTGATTGTAACTATAATGGCAATGATGGTAAGAAGAAGAAAGAGAAGAACGAGACATTTCTTTGGCTCCTTAATTAAGAAAACACAAACTATGTCTGACGGATGAGCTACTAATTAATGTTCAACAAAACAACCTCCCCCCCAAAAAAAAGTTCAAATCGTGACGAGTACAGTTCATGTTAATTTTACATACCTTTTTTTTTTTTTTTTTTTTTTTTTTTTACTCCTGTTTTTAAGGTATCCAAAACAGTGGATGATCAAACTTGTAACCCTCGTCAGTGGAAACAAGGAACACACAGATCACTGCACAAACCACAGACTTCACGCAGCTGTGTATGAGTGTGTGTGAGTGTGTGTGCGTGTGTGTGTGTGTGCAGCATCAGTGAACTGAACGACACGCGGATTTTGTCCACAGCAGGAGACCACAAATGCGGCCTCACACGCCCGCTGACAAACTACTGACCACTAGACGCCGCGCGCGTGTGCGCGGCGCGTGCAATCTAGATGGAGAGAGATTCGAGCTTTATCATGGGCCTGAGGACAGTTTAGCCAGCTAGAGGTCACGTTTGTTTTCTCCCCACCACACCCCACACCCCAGACCCCACCCTCTTTTCCCCTTCCTGTTAACCGTTGTGTCTGTGTGTGTGTGGGGGGGGGGTCTGGGTCTGTGTCTATATCTGTGTGTGTGTGTGTGTGTGTGTGTGTCTGTGTGTCTGTGTGTGTGTGTGTGTGCGCGTGCGTGTGTTGTGCGTGTGTGAGTATCTATCTATCTATCTGTATATCTGTCTATCTATATATGTGTCTGTCTGTCTATCTATCTATCTATCTATCTATCTATCTATCTATCTATCTATCTGTCTGTCTGTCTGTCTATCTATCTGTCTGTCTGTCTGTCTGTCTGTCTATCTATCTATCTATCTATCTGTATGTCTGTCAGTCTGTCTGTCTGTCTATCTATCTATCTATCTATCTGTCTGTCTGTCTGTCTGTCTGTCTATCTATCTATCTGTCTGTCTGTCTGTCTGTCTGTCTTTCTGTCTCTCTATCTATCTATCTATCTATCTATCTATCTATCTGTCTGTCTGTCTGTCTGTCTGTCTATCTATCTATCTATCTGTCTGTCTGTCTGTCTATCTATCTATCTATCTATCTATCTATCTGTATGTCTGTCAGTCTGTCTGTCTATCTATCTATCTATCTATCTATCTGTCTGTCTGTCTGTCTGTCTGTCTGTCTGTCTGTCTATCTATCTATCTATCTATCTGTCTGTCTGTCTGTCTGTCTATCTATCTATCTATCTGTCTGTCTGTCTGTCTGTCTGTCTATCTATCTATCTATCTATCTGTATGTCTGTCAGTCTGTCTGTCTATCTATCTATCTATCTATCTATCTGTCTGTCTGTCTGTCTATCTATCTATCTATCTGTCTGTCTGTCTGTCTGTCTGTCTTTCTGTCTCTCTATCTATCTATCTATCTATCTATCTATCTATCTATCTGTATGTATGTCTGTCTATCTATCTATCTATCTATCTATCTATCTATCTATCTGTCTGTCTGTCTGTCTGTCTGTCTATCTATAGCCGCCCCCTTTTATCTTGCCCTCTCTCTGTTTCTAGCCCTTAATCTCTCTCTCTCTCTCTCTCTCTCTCTCTCTCTCACACACACACACACACACACACACACACAATCTCAGTCTCAATCTCTACCCCCTCTCTCTCTCTCTCCCCTCTTTCTCTCTCTCAATCTCAGTCTCAATCTCTACCCCCCTCTCTCTCCCTCTCTCTCTCTCTCTCTCTTTCTCTCTTTCTTTTTCTCTACCTTTCGCCACCCCTCTCTCTCTCTCTCTCTCTCTCTCTCTCTTTCAATACCTTTCGCCACCCTCTCTCTCTCTCTCTTTCTCTACCTTTCGCCACCCTCTCTCTCTCTCTATCTCTCTCTCTCTCTTTACCTTTCGCCACCCTCTCGCTCTCTCTCTCTCTCTCTCTCTCTCTCTCTCTCTCCCTTTCTCTCTCTCTCTACCTTTCGCCACCCTCTCGCTCTCTCTCTGTCTCTCTCTCTCTTTCTCTACCTTTCGCCACCCCTCTCTCTCTCTCTCTCTACCTTTCGCCACTCTCTC
>NC_134896.1:33987658-33997658 GCF_041734735.1 Babylonia areolata
CTGTCTGTCTGTCTGTTTGTCTGTTTGGCTCTCCGCTCTGCTTGTCTGCCGGGGTTTGTCCTTTTTGGGGGCGTGCTTGCCTGCCTGCCTGCCTGCCTGCCTGCCTGCCTGTCTCTCTGTTGAACTATTTGTCTTTGGAACTATGTGTCTGGCTGGCTGTTTGCGCCTGGCTACCTTGTCTGACTGCCAGTCTGTCTGTCTGTCTGTGTCTGTCTGTGTGTGTTTTCATGAATGTCTGCCTGTCTATCTCTTCGCACGCCCCATAGGTCTGCCAAATGGAGGATAATAACTAGGCTAGGGTGTTTTGATTCTTTTTTTCTTTTCTTTTTTTTAATTATTACTTGTTTGCCGATACTATTCATATTCATGAGAATACAAACTGAACAGAGCATCAACAGCACACAGGCATGAGAAGAAGAAGAAATTGACTAACACACACACACACACACACACACACACACACAGAGGCGCACACACACACACACACACACACACACACACACACACACACACACAGGCGTGCGCGCACACACACACACACTCACACACACACACAGAGTAACACACACACACACACACACACACACACACACACACACACTCCGCCCCCACCGTCACAAGAAGTGTGCTCAAATACAGATACTGAGATAGTACCGTCTGCTTATCTTATCTTTGAGGACTTGAGCCATGTGAACTACACAGATACAAACAACTACACACCATTTTACACGGCCAGGACCATGAACGTAGCCACGCGCACACACACACACACACACACACACACACATACACACACTCGCGCGCGCGCTTTTTCTGTGACATTGTTAACATATTGTGACGCAATTGGTTGCACGCACGCAAGCATGCATGGCACGCACAATTAGAGGTATGGGAGAAGGAAAACAGGGTTGAAAAGATAGGACTTAGCAGATTAGATTGAATGTCAAGCGAAAAAGTACCAGTCCATGATCTCTGTGTGTGTGTGTGTGGGTGTGGAATAAGAAGAGAATAAAAAAAAAATTTTTTAAACTAAGCTCGATGTAAATGTATTCTAATTCAAGGGAGCTGAAACTAACAGAAACACAACGGTGGAGAAACACATGATTAAATGCGATACACTTTTGGATTGTGTAATGATAGGGTGGCCAAAAGCAACAGCAGCGATAACAAAATTCCATTACACAAGACATCATGAAAATGTAGTATTGTTTTGTTTTTTTCCCCCAAGAATAGGCTGACAATTATCTCATACTATCAAATTTGCCCATATTGAATATTTGTAATTTTTGTTTTCTGTCGATGATTGTTATATATAGATATATCTCGTTTTCTTTTGATGGTTGACATTTAAAGAATCATGTGGGATTTGTGAACAGTAACATTAATGCTTTTTTTTTTTCTTTTTCTTTTTTTTTTTTCTCTTTTTTTTCCGGAAAAGGGAAGGGAACCACGCTGTCGGTATTTCACTGCTCACAAACAGAAATCATTTGTTATGGCTCACATGCTGTGTCTAAATTCAAAATTTTAATCAACACACACACACACACACACACACACACACACACACAAGAAAGTAATGCTTGCAGAATGTTCTCTTCACACACGCCCCCCACCCCCTCCCAGCACCCTCCCACACACACACACACACACACACACACACACACACACACACACACACACAGCACGCACGCATGCACGCACGCAGAATTGTAGAACGTCCTCTTCATGTGACAGTTGTGTCTTCTCTTGAGCCGAAGATGTACGATCGGTTGACATTCGCTGCTTATAAGATCAACTGGTGCTCTTATAGCTGAGGTCAGAGTGACATTCTCTCTCTCTCTCTCTCTCTCTCTCTCTCTCTCCCTATCTCTCTCTCTCAAATGAAGAAACAGGTCAGAATGAAAGAAAGAAAGAAATGGATTGTATTGTATTGTATTCATAGTGTTTGTTTGTTTGTTTATTGCTGTTTTTTTCCGGAGGGCCGGGGGGGGGGGGGGAATATTGTACAGTACTGTGTTGTATTGTAATATATTGTAATGTATTGTAGGGTGTGGTCGGTACGGGTAATTGCGAACAGCGTGTAATTGCGAACGATTCGTACACCGCCTCACTTCGAAGCATTCTTAACGGTTCCATTTCACAAATTAACGTCTGCTTCGACCTTTTCCTGATACTTTAATGAATATCCATTTCCAAGAACCTGTCAAACATCAGCTTTTTCTGGCTATTTCCGCGCTCTTTCTTCTCTTCGCGCACCACTGACAACCAGTGTTACAAACTTGCTCTCGAAATCCAAAAAATCAAGGGAAGCAAGTTGATTCGATCGGATATGTTAAATGCGCATTAACACTGCCTGGATGATTTAAGAAAGTATATTGGTGACAGATCAGAACGTCAGTTTTGACAGTAATATGCAAAATAGTGTCGTTTGCAGTCAGACCATTGGATATTTTGACGTGAGTCTATTTTGCGAACGATGCTGCACAGTCACTGAGCACTCTCAAAGAGGTGTGTTTGTGTGCGGTGTGGGGTGTGTGTGTTCAAATGTCTGTTTGTGTGCGTGTGTTATCAAAACCAACAACGCATCAGTCTGGTGCGATGTTCCAATAATATGTTATGTCTAATGAGTTAAAGACCTACTTCTGTTTTAACTCTCTCCATACGAACGGCGAAAGGGACGACGTTAACAGCGTTTCACCCCAATTACCATCATCAAAATATTGCAAGCGGAAGGCTCTTATACTGAAGAGGTGAATGTTGACAAAGAATACCACAATTCTGACGACGGAAGCTAAAGGTTGGGTCATTCAGACACCCTCTGGACATCCGAGGGGTCTGTGTGGAGGAGAAGAGAGGACTGGCCGTACTGAGTTAATTGTCAACATGTACCCAAAGCCATTGTTCGCAATTACACATGCGCGTTCGCATTTACCCTCAGGCACCCCTGCTTTTTCAAACGTTGACAAGACGTTGGAAAGAATGAGCAGACGAACTTTTCCTGGTGCAAGCAGTCGGAGAAAGCCTTCAAAAACAAAAGAACTGTGTTTGACTATCATACGACATGTTATCTTTACAGTACACACGTTGAGCTGGTCGCTTCTACTGGATCGTTCGCAATTGGGCATACCTACCCCACTGCATTTTTTTCTCTCTCAACAGATTTCTGTTGTTGTTTTTTATGAAATTCTGGTTGCTCTCCCAGCCGAGAAGAGCGCGTCGCCGTGGTACAGCGCCACTCGATTTTTTTCTGTCTGTGAGAAAGAAAGGAAAGGAAAAAAAAAGAAAAGAAAAACACATTTTGGAAGAAAGACAGAAAGAAAGAAAGAAAAGAAAAAAAGGAAGGAAGGAAAGCAATGACGTGAAAAAGAAAGAAATTAGGGAAGCAATAAACAAACCAAAAAAAATGAAACAAAAAGAGAAGAGCAAATGGCATGAAGAAAGAAAGGAAGACAGAAAGAAATAAAGAAAGAAAGAAGCGTGAAAAAGAATGTAGCCGAGCGCTTAGCTCAGGCTTCAAAAACTGTTTCACACACGAGCTATAGCGGACGCTTTTTTCACAACTAATCCCCGGTCTTCCAACGACCCCCACAAAATGTGTGACGCCATTCCAGGTGTTTTACGTGCGGCAAGCTGAACCAACCTTTGGACTCAGAGAGTTGTGGTCACGAGCAAATTTTCACGTCACCCTATCTGAACTTTCTTTTATTTTGCTGTGTAACCCGTACTGCGCGTGCTACAAATGGTTGTATGGTGCTGTGTTTCTGTTTTACCACAACAAATTTCTCCTCCGCATGGAATTCAGGTTGACAGCAAGTAGTCCTCTTCCGACTGAGAACTTGACATTGAGGCTTCTTTCACACCTCGACAGAGACTGTCCCCCTACTGATGAATGCCCATGCGGCACAGGTTCTCGGCAGACACCAGAGCACTTTTTACAGTTATGTCCAACGTTTTGTGCACTGAGGAGGGAAACCTGTACTGGCCCTGTGCGGTGGAACTCCACGAGAAGCTCTGGGGACCATCTGCTGCACTGCGGAGGACAGCGGACTTCGTGCTGCAGACCGAACTGACAGTCTGACAGCACGACCTGGGGAACGCAGAAGAAGAAGAATAATTCTTCCAGGGAAGCGACCGCAATCAACCAGCTGATTATTCTGTCACTTTGAAGGAGGTCGGAAGCGAAAAAAAAAAACCACCTCTATAGTGAGTCTGGAGGCCCTTGACATGAAGGTGTCGATGGCTGTGGCCTCCACGACGCTCTGGGGCAGACTGTTCCAATCTCGGATTGTTCTAGGTAGGAAGGACTGTTGCTGATATTGTGTGCGGCATCTTGTTTGGGTGTATTGATGTTTGTGGCCTCTCCTCTGTCGGGCAACGGCAGGCTCCATCAGTCTTTTGTTTCATGCTGTTCATGCATACCATTTCATGCCGAATTTTGTACAGCATAGCGAGGCGGGCAGTTCGACGTCTGTCCTGGAGCGAGGGCCATCGTAGATCACCAATCATGTCTGATACGCAGGAGGTGTTACGATAGCGCCTCAAGACGAAACGTGCTGCTCTGCGCTGGAAATCTTCATGTTATCAATACTCTCCTGTGGGGGGTGGGGGGTCCCAGACTGTTGCAGCATATTCCATGATGGGTCGTACAAGGGTCTTGTATGCTGTCTCTTTGATTCCCTAAGTGCATGCTTGCACCTGGTTAGCATCCATCGGTGGCTGTTATCTTGGTTTGGAGACTTGGGGATTGTAATCAAATTGTTATGCTTGGGACCGTATTGATCTTATTATGACAAGAAACACAACAACAACAACAGCCACGATGATGGTGATGATGAGAAGAAGGAGGAGGAGGAGGAGGAGGAGGGGTGTATTTACGTAACACTGAATCCAGTCCGGAGACAAATCAAACCGCTTTCACGCCCAGCTTTCATACATCTGGGAAGAGCAACAAACCTGATTATTTTTTTTAGGTTTTTTGTTTTGTTTTTTTTAACCACCTTGAACACACACACACACACACACACACACACACACACACACACACACACGGTGTTGTTGTTTTTTTAATGACACACGTTATTTTAGTTGTGTTTTTTTCTTCACTGTGATGTTTTTCTACGTCAGTCTGATCAACCAACACATTGGTGGATGGATAGCAAGAGACCGAAGTAAAGGTTACAACACACAACACGTCCCCCTGTGTCAGAGCTCACTTGCCTGGTCAAGCTCGGGTTATGAAACAGCCGAGCTAATTATTTATATTTTTCACCTCCCTAGCATCCTTTTGGCTTCCTAAACGTGATGTGCAGATACAGATTATTTATGAGCTTTTCAATAGTCACTACTAGATTTCTTCTATTTTTTCCACTAAGTATCTATCTGGTCGTCCAGTTTGTTTTGAGTCCTATTCTTTGCTTTGAAGGGCAGCTTTGGAAAGTAACTGGATTGTGCCAGTCTTGAATATAAAGCTAATTTGTGTTTGGACATTTCTTCTGTCATTGCTGCTGTGTGCATATGTCAGATGATTGGTATTAGGACATGCCCGGAGCTTCCGTTTTTTTTGAGGAAGTGTCTGGGTTTGTTCCAATGTAACTTCGATTTATCTGTGTGCTTGCTAATTGGTAGCGTAAGCAGCATCAGCTTGAAGTTGTGCCCCTTGTATATGGAGAGAGTTACCACTCTCTTTTTTCATGATTCGATTATGATTCTTTTTCTCTCGCTGGGATTGAGAACACCACTAAATTGTGATAGGTGTCCCGGAATCACTGACTTGCCCTGGGAGAATAATCCATTGCTGGCATCTGTTGGACGCTGTTCTTTCTCTGTCTCTGGACCTTACATTTGGAATGAACTTCCTCGCTCATTTCGTCAAGTCTCCGCACTCAGCTCTTTCAAGTCTGGCCTTAAAACCCACCTCTTCACAAGATAGCTTCCCTTCCCTGCCTCTTCCTTGTCTTCAGTTGTTTTTTTTGTTGTTTTTTTTCTTTTTTTTTTTCTTTTTTAGTTATGCATGCGTGTGAGTGACTGGTGTGAAAGCGCTTAAATTTGTCTGCACAAGATTCAGCGCTATATAAATACTTTTATTATCATTATTACTATTATTATTATCTCTGACACCGTCCACAGAAAGGACGAAACTACTGAAAAAACAGAAAATACTGTTGGTTCACTCTCTCTCTCTCTCTCTCTCTCTCTCTCTCTCTCTCTCTCTCTCTCTCTCTCTCTCAGAGAGAAATTCAGATGGATTCGAGTAACTGCCTTCTGAGCCTTTATATTATCCTTTGCAGCTTTCCCGTGTCTTCTCCTCCCGTCGTACTTGTTTACCCATATTATTGTATTGTCTTTTCTTATCTCCTTTACAGATGTATCTACGCACTTAATTGTTCACCCATATTATTGCATTGTCTTCTCTTATCTCCTTTACAGATATATCTACGCACTTAATTGTTCACCCATTTTATTGCATTGCCTTTTCTTATCTCCTTTACAGATATATCTACGCACTTAATTGTTCACCCATTTTATTGCATTGCCTTTTCTTATCTCCTGTACAGATATATCTACGCACTTAATTGTTTACCCATATTATTGCATTGTCTTCTCTTATCTCCTTTACAGATATATCTACGCACTTAATTGTTCACCCATTTTATTGCATTGCCTTTTCTTATCTCCTTTACAGATATATCTACGCACTTAATTGTTCACCCATTTTATTGCATTGCCTTTTCTTATCTCCTGTACAGATATATCTACGCACTTAATTGTTTACCCATATTATTGCATTGTCTTCTCTTATCTCCTTTACAGATATATCTACGCACTTAATTGTTCACCCATTTTATTGCATTGCCTTTTCTTATCTCCTTTACATATATATCTACGCACTTAATTGTTCACCCATTTTATTGCATTGCCTTTTCTTATCTCCTTTACAGATATATCTACGCATTTGATCGTTGACACATCTTGCATTGTCTTTTCCTATCTAGTTTATATATATATATCTAGACACTTTATTGTTTACCCATCTTATTGCACTGTCATTTTTATCTAGTTTACAGTTATGTCTACGATGGAAGTGTTCTTCTACTTACTTTCCTTATACTTGTTCACTGCCACTGTCATTTTGTTCTATACTTCAATCGATCGATCGATAGATAGATAGTTACCTGGATATGCTCATCCCATATAGCAGCTCAAGTAGTGGATATACTGACGCCACATAACAGCACACGTCATAGATATACTGACGCCACATAACAGCACACGTCATATGCATAGATATACTGACGCCACATAACAGCACACGTCATATGCATAGATATACTGACGCCACATAACAGCACACGTCATATGCATAGATATACTGACGCCACATAACAGCACACGTTATAGATATACTGACGCCACATAACAGCACACGTCATAGACATACTGACGCCACATAACAGCACACGTCATAGATATACTGACGCCACATAACAGCACACGTCATAGACATACTGACGCCACATAACAGCACACGTCATAGATATACTGACGCCTCATTGAAGCACACGTCACAGATATACTGTCCCATATAGCCACACAAATAATGGTCCCATACAACAGTACACGTCAGACAAACTCATCCCACATAACAGCACAAGTCTTTGATATACAAGACTCAACATAGCAGCACAACTCATGGACAAAATTAATTAATCCCAAATAGCAGAACATGTCATAGATATATTGACCCTCCACAGCAGTATACTTGTCGTTTTTGGTTTGTTTGTTTGTTGTTGTTGTTGTTTTTCCCCAGGAGGAAGGTGGCAGAATGGTTAAGACGCTCAGCTGCCAATACAGAGAGTCCGTGAGGGTGTGGGTTCGAATCCCGCTCTCGCCCTTTCTCCTAAGTTTGACTGGAAAATCAAACTGAGCGTCTAGTCTTTCGGATGAGACGATAAACCGAGGTCCCGTGTGCAGCACGCACTTGGCGCACTGAAAAAGAACCCATGGCAACGAGAGTGTTGTCCTCTGGCGAAATTACGTAAAATGAAATCCACTTTCATAGGTACACAAATATGTAAGCATGCACTCAAGGCCTAACTAAGCGCGTTGGGTTATGCTGCTAGTCAGGCATCTGCTCAACAGATGTGGTGTAGCGTGTATGGATTTGTCCGAACGCAGTGACGCCTCCTTGAGAAACTGAAACTGAAACTGAAACTTTCCCCAGGCTAAGGAATTCCGTATAAACCTATTCCCCTATTCATAATGATTCGTCCTTATCATAAACGACAACATGCTGACTTACTTCGTTTCTCCTGTTTTATTATGAGAGCAACCTTTCAGATAAAATGACCCAACATCCCCAAAGGGAAGAAAAAATATGTTGGCAGATAAGCTTGATTTTTCTGTAAACGAAGCCTTTTTTCTGATCTGTGATTTTATTATTGCTTTTTTTTTCTTCTTCTTCTTCTTCTTCTTTTTTTTTTTTTTTTTTTTTTTTTTTTTTTTTTTTTTTTTTTTAATGGAAAAGCATTCATTCGGTGGGCGATGTGACCAACTTTCCTTCGCAAATGCCATGATCACGATTTGAAAAGTTTTAGATAAACCGTGACACTTGTATGTGGAATAGTGGGGGTTTGCAAGAGAGCAACAACAAAATATGCATTTGCTCTTTCTTTTTTTCTTTTCTTTTTATCTAAAAGAAAGAATCGAAATGTTTCTCTGTTGCCCTCTCCATCATGTCACACTCATTTTATATTCCCTGTACACGTTTCCATTTTGCCTTCTTTTTTTTTTCTTTTTTAGAGAGAGAGAGAGAGAGAGAGAGAGAGAGAGAGAGAGAGAGAGAGAGAGAGATTTCTCTCTTTTGCTGTTTTCTTTATTCTATTTGTTAACTGAGTTTGCTAGCTCGTTTTTTGTGTGTGTTTTTTTTTCTTGTTTGATGGTTTTTTGATGGATGGCGGGCGAGACGTGCGATGGAAATTAAATATGCTGAACACGCCCTTTCATAAGAATGTGGAGGTGTGTGTGTTGAAACGGTTATGCCCCTCGGTGTGTCTGCCTGTTTGTCTGTATATCTGTCTGACTGTCTGTCTGTCTGTCTGTCTGTCTGTAGGTCGGTCTTCGGTCTGTCGGTCCGTCCGTCGGTTTGTCCGTCGATCTGTCTGTCTGTTTTGTTAAATTCTACGCAACTCAGCATTCCTTAATTAACTCTCCTTCTTCTTCTTCTTCTTCTTCTTCTTCGTTCGTGAGCTGCGATTCCCATGTTCACTCCCATGTACAGGAGTGGGCTTTTACATGTATGACCGTTTTTACCCCCACCATGTAGGCAGTCATACTCCGCTTTCGGGAGATAACTAATTCATCAAGTTAACGTGAGTGGTCTTCAAGGTATGTGTCGATGATCTTTTTTTTCTTGATAACCGAACGAGAGCTGATGGAGACTTTAAGACGATGCAGGAATCCACTGGACCACACACACACACACACACACACACACACACACACACACACACACTACTCAAACACACATACATCTCTTTCCACTGACCCCACTCCCCCACCTCACCCCCCCCCCCACCCCCCACCCCCCCACCCCCAGCCACCCCCCCTTCCCCCCTCAACCCCCTCTCAAACAATAGACATGAAACAATCTTTAGGAAAAAGAATTGTCATGACAACAATAACGACAGGAACAAAAAAAAATCATCATCATCATGATAATCAGATGAAGATGAAGATGATGATGATGATGATGATGATAGCGACGACGACGATGATAATGATGATGACGACGACGAAGACGACGATGATGATGATGATGATGACGACGACGATAATGATGACGATGATGATGGCGAGAATGAACGTGTTGACAGCGACACATGATGCTGACTGACTGACAGACAATGATTACTTTTCATTCCCATTTCCCCACAAATCTCATTACACACAGCAGGAGAAGAGACAGACGATTTCGAGACTTGGAGGAGAGGAGGGGGGGATT
>NC_134896.1:34002658-34005158 GCF_041734735.1 Babylonia areolata
CTTGTTGTTGGGTCAGAATATCAGATCAAAGTGCCAAGTTTAGAGAATACAAAAAATATAAATATAACAGTAAATGCAGTTTGCATATAATTAGGCTTCATTTTTTTATTTTTTTATGCCCATCCCAGAGGTGCAATATTATTTTAAACAAGATGACTGGAAAGAACTGAATTTTTCCTATTTTTATGCCTAATTTGATGTCAACTGACAAAGTATTTGCAGAGAAAATGTCAATGTTAAAGTTTACCACACACACACACACACACACAGACAACCGAACACCGGGTTAAAACATAGACTCACTTTGTTTACACAAGTGAGTCAATAAATGAAAATGAGGTGGGTGAGGCAAGAATTTTTAAGTGCAGCTACTTCCTCTTCTTCTGCGTTCATAGGTTGTAACTCCCACGTTCACTCGTATATACACGAGTGGGCTTTTACGTGTATGACCGTTTTTACCCGCCGTGTTGGCAGCCATACTCCGCTTTCGGGGGTGTGCATGCCGGGTATGTTCTCGTTTCTATAACCCACCGAACGCTGACATGGATTACAGGATCTTTAACATGCGTATTTGATGTTCTGCTTGCGTATGCACACGAAGGGGTTCCAGGTACTAACAGGTCTGCACACATGTTGACTTGGGAGATCGGAAAAATCTCCACACTTTACCCACCAGGCGCCGTCACCGTGATTCGAACCCGGGACCCTCAGATTGAAAGTCCAACGCTTCAACCGCTCGGCTATTGCGCCCGTCAGCTACTTCATTTTCTGCTGTTTTTGTTGTTGTTGTTGTTATTGTTTTGTTGTTGTTGTTTTCCTCCAGCGTCCTGATTGATTTTTGCTGGACAAAAGTGATGCAGTCTGGGAAACTGTCGATGGAGGGACGTGATGGCGGTCTCCACGCTGGGGGGAGGGGGGGGGGGGAGAGACACTCGCTCGGTCTGGCTCCGTGACTAAGCCATTATTTGTCGTCAGTAGGGGGCTGGGGGGGAGTAGGGTGGGGGGGCTTAGTAGGTATATATAGGTATATAATACGTTAAACCAGAACAGACACTATTGAACACCACCACCGAAGTGACTCTGGTGTGTGGCCTTCTGGCGACCTAGCATCGATGGCTCCCTGTCGACTGCCGGCGCTTGGACTGCGACAGACGTTACACCGGGTGTAGCCATGTATAACGGGTTGGGGGTGGGGGTGGGGGTGGTGGTGGAATGAGCTGGCGTGGGAGTATTTGTATTTGTATTTCTTTTTATCGCAACAGATTTCTCTGTATGAAATTCGGGCTGCTCTCCCCTGGGAGAGCGCGTCGCTACGCTACAGCGCCACTCTTTTTTTTTTCTTTCTTTCTTTCTTTCTTTTTTTTTTTTTTTTTTTTTCTTTTTATTCCTGCGTGCAGTTTTATTTGTTTTTCCTATTGAAGTGGATTTTTCTACAAAATTTTGCCAGGAACAAGTTTGTTGCCGTGGGTTCTTTTACGTGCGCAAAGTGCATGCTGCACACGGGACCTCGGTTTATCGTCTCATCCGAATGACTAGCGTCCAGACCACCACTCAAGGTCTAGTGGAGGGGGAGAAAATATCGGCGGCTGAGCCGTGATTCGAACCAGCGCGCTCAGATTATTTCGCTTCCTAGACGGACGCGTTACCTCTAGGCCACCACTCCACATAATGCCACTGAAACAGTGCAGATGATGGGACAGCAAATAATAATAATAATAACAATGCAGTCCCAAGAGGAAGAGAAAAAAAGGTGACTTGACATCCTGACCTGCAAGCTGTTTCTTATATTGGTGACATTTCTTTAACACACACACACACACACACACACATCGGTAGTATTGAGTTTATTTATGTTGGAGTTTGAGTTTATTTTTTCCCATTAACTCTTTTGAGTCATAGAGAAACAAGGAAAGATGACAATAACAGGATGACGGCCACAGAGGAAGAGCGAAGATATTTTAAACTGAAGAAACAAAAGGGGGTATAGTACAAATGGGGAAAAAATAAAATGAAATAAAATGAAAGGCCAGATGTAATCATCAGTCTGATACACTGCAATAAGAATAGCGAAAGCAATAGTCCATATACAAATGCACAGTTCACAACTTAGATTTACAATTATTGTGAGTGAAGTGACATGTTCGGCTCTGCATCTGACTAGTTGAGGCTGAACTGGGAACTGATGGGTTAGCTGGAGCATAGCAATAACAATGACATGGTGTAACAAAATAAAATACGAATAATTTCTTATTCTAGCACCCATTTGACTGTAATACTGGAATTGGTTTGGTATATACCGGAGAGAAAAAGACATATAAAACAAGAGAGGCAAGGCCTTCAAGACTCACTTGTGATAAATTAAGTCCCCTAGCATTAATCACTTTTTTACTACCTGCACCAAAACGTTTTTAAAATAAATAAAACTTCCATGCTTAGCAAAAGAAGTTCCTGTTTGAACAAAAAATGATAATAATGACTGCTCTTGTTGTTGTGTCAGAAT